>NC_034599.1:115309263-115339865 GCF_900095145.1 Mus pahari | reverse complement strand
GAGGAGGAGGAGGAGGAGGAGATCTTAGCAGAGACAAACCATGTTGTCATTTTTGAGATTAAGAAAATACAGACTTCTCTCATCCTGTCAACGTTCTTGGGAAAATTGAGCAAAGGCACCACCATCTTAAAGGAGCAAGATTCAGTAACCACTTCTTTTCTTTGTTTTTATTTGTTTCCAGTTTTATTCTTTGTTTATAGATAGATCAAGTCTTGTGTGTTCTAACAATTCTCCTTAACCTTTAGTCTTTTTTTTTTTTTTTAAATCTTATTCTAGGCATCCTCTTTCTTTTTCAAAAGTTAAACGCAGAAAATAAAAGGAATGAGTGTACACATGTGTCAGTGAAACATTAAAATAAACAACAAAAATAAAAATGTTCTTTTCTGCCCATGACTTTTCCGCTGTTGCTGCTTCCTGGAGCCAAGACCTTGGGAAGGATTTAGCTTCTGAATGTGATGATACCTCTGTGTCTTAGCTCCTTTCATTAGTTACTTTTCTTGTGTTTGTGACAAAATATCCAGCAAAGGCACCTTCAGGAAGGAAGGGTTCATCTTGGCTCAGGTTTGATGCTACAGTCCGCCATGGGGGTGGGGGTGGGGACAGGCAGATATGGGAGGCAGCTGGTCACATTGTGTCCATAGTCAGGGTGGGGAGGAATGAATGGTGCTCTTAGCTGGCTTTTTTGTTCCATTTTGTCCATATTAAGTCAGCTGACCCAGTTCACTTTCAGAGTGGGTTTTCTTGCCTCAGTAAGCCTCCTTGGAGACACAGGCACACCCTGAGGCCTGTCTCCTTGGAAACACAGGCACACCCTGAGGCCTGTCTCCTAGGAGACTCTCAAGCCCAGTCCACCTGACAATGACAATTAGCCAACACACATGTATTTGGGCTCCTTTCTACAGAAGATGGCATTTGGCTAAGGAACTTTACCCCTCTGCCATTACACAAATTATGTGTCTCTAAGGTTTTATATCTATAGTTCTAAATAATATTATAAAGCAGCTATTTTCCCCCTTAACAGTAGTGTTCATATTTTATCAACATCATTCGTCCACCTATTTAGCTCCCACTGTAATCCTTCCCAGAGGTGACTACTTCCAAATGTCAGGTGTGCTATGGAGGTTAGCCCTGAAAGAGTTTGTGGGTCAGCCCCTCCTTGTTGATGTGTTTCTAGGAGATGCTGATGCCTCAAGATTCGCAGGCAAAGGGCCCCTCAGTAGTAGGGAATATGTAATTCCAGTCCTACCTCCCTTAAGCAAGGAGCTGGACTGAGATAGCCTTAGCTCTTCACAAACCCAGATTATCTTGTTCAAGCCACACATTCTTCTTCATTCTTCCCAATGCTGGAGAATATCTTCTGAAGATTTCTAGGTGCCCTGGTTTGACTCGTACACATATCCAAGGTGTCCCCAGTGACCCATGGAAAGTACAGCTGAGTTCCTCAGAGGCAGGTGCTGCTCTCCCTCACCCCAGAGCTCTTTCCTTTCCATCCATCTCAATCCCTGCTCCCACTGTTAGGTCACCTCACATAATTATAGCATATTAAAAATTCAGATTGGCATACTTCCAACAGCTTTCATCTGCATTCTGAAAACATAGGGAAGGACTCTGAATGGCAGCCATGGGAGTCGGGCTAGCTCTGGCTTGGGCTCTAGCAGAAGCCACACAGGAGAAAAATTCAGGCATGTGCAGTGTGTTGAATTGGGGATCACCAGGAAATATCATGAGGGGAATGGGGTGAACTGAGACTGCAAAGGGGAAGTGGCCAGCAAAACTTGTCAGAAAGCAGCTGCCTTTGGGAGATCAGACTCACTCCTTTGAGAAACCCTGAAGTAACACAAAATCTGCTCAAATTGAGTCAGGGGAGCTGAGATAGAGGTGCAACTACTTAGTTGTGTGAGGACTGCTCCTGGGGAAGTAATACCCTAACCCTTGAAGCCCACTGCACAGGCAGCCATGGAACAGCAATAGAAACTGTCCATTGGGAATTCAGCCATGTTCCACAGTCACACCAAGCATTTCCTTGCCAGGACAAGCCCTCAGGAGGCACCAGAGGCCTGTCTATTCTTCCCTGGCCATATCTACATGTTAAATGCCTTGTGTGAACAGCTACCAGAAGACTGCCCGGCAATGAGGCAACTTGATTCTTACCAGGATGAGTGTCACCTCCATCAAGGTGTCCTGGAGTTGGGGAGCAAGCAGGACCCCTGGTCTGGTATTCCGGGGGTGCTACATCATGGAGCAGTCTAGTCTGTTATTCTTTCCACAGACATCTCCCTGCACCCTGCTCATTTGCTTTATTTCCCCAGGAATGTATGTCAAGGAGATAGATCTGTGGAGAAAAGATGTGCAGAGGGGCTATTTCCAAAGGAACTATTTTAAGGCTGCCCTTCCAGTCCACCACATCCTGACACTGAGTATATTTAGTATCTTCCATAGACAGGGCTAATGGATTTTTAGTTGCAAATCATTATGATTCAAACCACTGCAGTCTTTATTTTTTAATTGCACCTGCATTACACACACACACACACACACACACACACACACACCCCACTACGTACTCTTTCATAGCGACCTATATTCATACACAAAAATGCTCCTGATAAAAGCAATTCTTCCGTTGCACTCAGAGTCCTTCCCCACAGAACCCTTTGTACCTGGGGGAGGGACCAACGTTTTGCATTAGCATGTGTTGCCTTCACACTGTGTGTGAAATGCACATGTACTTGGTCAAAGAAAAGAATGCAGGAAAGGTGCTTTAAATTGACAGCCTGAGACAGGGGTAATTTAACATGCCATTCTTTGCCTCTGCTCCAGTCGCTGCTGAGCGCTGCTGATTCGCCTCTCAGAATACAAATTTAAACGTCCCTTCTGTTAATATGGCTTCTTTTCATTCTCTGCATTAATCTCCTTTTTGCCGACACAATAAAGACCGTAAAGTAGCAAGTTCCGCTATCAGGAACTGAAGCCAGAGCAGACTCTGGTTCTGAGTCTCATTCTAATGTGGTCCCATGGGCTGTATCCTCTTTGCAAATTGAGTATGAATCTGGCAGTCAAAGGTGCTGGCCACAGGTCACCTCTGCCCTTGGCCACCGTGTTAACTGTCCTCCCATGATCCAGCTGCCCCATTCTGAGACTCTGGTTCTGATGTCACAGCCTACGCTTGATTGTCCTGCCTTGGACTGGACCGTCAGCCTCTGAGGTAGACACTGTATCTTCTCCTTTAGTGTGAATCTCAGAAACTGCAGGTTGCATAAAGGTTAGCACATTATAGAGTGTAGCGACCGTGCCACACCCAGATGTAGTGAGGTCTGAGGGAACATCAGCTCTGCCTTAGCTCCTTGCTGGTGAGTGCATCTACTATTGTACAGCCTCCATCTTTCCTCGACAGTGGTGCCCAGCTTCTTCAAACTTCCAGTGTGGACTAAAGACTGAGGGCTCCCCACATCACCACCCTGCCTCTGCCAGGCCATCAGCACCAGGTTGGTGCTGCTGAAACAGCCAGTCTAACCGACTGAACGGCTACTGGGTTTGTAGCCTTTTCAGGCATAGGCAGTCATTGCTGGACCACTCAGCTCTCATCATGGAAAGCAGTTTAATAAGATCCCTTTGTGGTATATATTAATTTTACTGGTTTTTCTTCTAGAGAACCTTGACTAAAGCAATCTACCACAGCACAGTGATGGTGGCCTGCAAGCCCCGACAGGATGCTGGAGAAATGGTTCTCCATTTTGAAATGTAAAGATGCAGATTCCAGGAGCAGGGAAGATGGCTCAGTGGGTAAGGATGTGTGGCAACAGTTAAGGGGGGATGGGGTAAGGACTTTCATTCTCATGGAGCCTTGGGGCCACACAGAAGTGGCTCCCAAATATAGCAACACTATTTTTCAGCAAGTAACTATGTCTCTGACTGCCTGTTCTTGTAGGTCTATGCTGCATGGAATGGAACTAAATGTGTCTGGGGACAACCCCTTGCTTGGTCATACAGCCATAGCACTACTGTGTCATTTCCCTCCATGATCCTGCCTCCCAGACCCGGCTTGGCATGAAGACTAAGCTCAGATTTCCCCATCCCCACTGTCAGCTGTTTCCACAACGATGGGCTGAAGTGCACTTTGTCAGTTTGGCTACTGAAAACAAAGCAGATCAAGCCAGACAGTGTCTTCCCCAACTGTGTCAATTTAAAACCCAGATCAGTGGACCCCATCTTCAAAATATGATATGTAAGTAAAATAGCAACATTGTCTACAGTGGGGTGAAAGCTGGGCTGTGTCTTAATGTTGGCCTCCTGTTCACAAAGCCCTGCCTGTCCCAGCACCGTGCACAGCAGGACATGAGAGGAACTTTCATGGAGATCTTGATGAGGACAAGACTGGAGCTCACTCACTGAAGCTTCTGGTGGAGGCCTGTCATGAGGAGGTGTCATCTCTCTATGATGGTTTTTGTATTAGTGGTATGGAGGGAAATGATGTGGCAATCATGGAAGAAGTGATATTCTACAGACAGTTTGAGAATCTTCAAATCTGCAGATCTTGCTGGGGCTAGTCATTCTGTCCATAGGATGCTCTTTGTTTCTGTGATTAAATACTCTTGCAAAAGCAACTTAAGGAAGAGTATTTTTTCCTCTGCCTCATAGTTCAAGGGGGACATCAAAGTAACAGAAGCTTGAAATAGCAGGTCACATCACATCCTTAGTCAGGAAGCAGAGTGTGCTGCTGCTCTATGAACCTTACGCAGTCCAGGATTTCAGCTAGGGAATGGTGCTGCCCACAGTGGATGGTCTTCCCACTTCAGTTAATGGAATCAAGATAATCCCCACAGACATGCCTAGGGGCCCATCTTCCAGGTGAGTCTATATTCTAGGAATGAATGCTATCATCACAGAAGCAAGTACCCCCAAACACCCTACAATAAGGGACAGGGCAAGTGAGTGATACATGCTAGCTAAGTGATTTATATAGTGGCTCACACTATACAATGATCCCCTTTTACACAGGGTGGAGTGACAATGTGTCCCCAGCAGATTGCCTCTGAGACAAGAATTCAAGACCAGGAAGTTAATTTGGGAGGAGACAACAGAAGTCCCGTAGGATTAGGGAAGTAACTCATGGGAGGGAGATGTCAATGCAGGAGAATTTTAAAAACAGACAGGAGCTGAAGATATGGCTCTGCAGTTAGGAGCACTTGCTAGTCTTCCAGAGGACCAGGATTTGATTCCCAGAGCCCACATGGCTGCTTACAACTATCTTTAACTCCAGTTCCAGGAGATCTGATGGATCTTTTAGCTCCATGAACACCAGGCAGGTCAACAGCACACAGACATACAAATAGGCAAAACATTCACACACATAAGACAAATTTTTTAAAATAGATTTTATTTATTTTTTTTTAAATTATGTGAATCTTTGTGTGTATATGTATACATGTGGGTATAGTACCCTTGGAGGCCAGAAAAGGGTGTCACATCTTCTGGAGCTGGAGTTACAGGCAATTATGAATCTCCTGATGTGGTTGCTGGGAACTGAACTCCAGTCCTCTGCAAGAGAAGTATGTAATCCTAACTGCTGAGCCGTCTCTCTGGGTCCAGGAGGTTTTCTTGACCAATTAACTTCTGGGGCAACTGGGACTTAGCACTACTGTTCAGGCACCTGATGAACTGCACCACTGGGTAGCGCAGGAGGCTGGCTACTCGCCTGGCAATAACTCATCCATCTTGAACCCGTGGCTCTCCCGCATGTATACAGCAGGTGGTCTTTCCAGAAAGCACTCCCTAGGCAGAGTCCAGAAGGGATCTGGGCAGTCAGGGAAGCCCCACATCTTAGTGGCAGGCGCTAGCCATGTCTGTCACATGTCAGGGACACCCACAACTCTGTGTAGAGAGATAACATGGCAGGTATGGCTGAAATCCTACTATAGTTGCGCTTGCTTTAGTGAGAAGGAACACAGGGGAGAGACATGTCGTGTGGGCGTGGAGGCCTGCCCACTTCTCCCTTTCAGAGTGTTGAGAAAAAACTGTTTTCATTTCGGTTGTGTTGCACTCGTACAGTGTGGCAGTGGGGACCACAGCTTTCTCTCAGCAATCCCTGAGGAAACCAGAAGCTTTGACCTATGAAGAGAAAGAGGAGGGAACATTTGTGACAGCCACGATGATGTAGATCTTGGACTACCTTCCAGACAGGTCTTGCCATTCTTCTGGGAAAGGCTGGTTGAACTGGCAACCCAGCTGTGTAGGCTTTAAGTCTTCTTCGGTTTCCAAAACTCTATTTCCTGTACCTCAGCGTTCCTTGCCTGGTGGCACTGGAGACCATCCATTCTTGCTCAGCTCTGAACTCTTCTAAAGGACAAAGTCTGCCAGCTCATCCATGCAGCTTCCCTATTCACAGGTGTGACCTCCTCATAGCCTTTGTCTTAGTATGCATTCTGATTAATACAGGGCCCAAGAGCAAGTTAGGGGAAGAAAGGGTTTATTTGGTTTACACTGCCAGGTAACCATCAAGCACTGAGAGAACTTAGGACAGGGATTCAGGGCAAGACTCTGAGGGCAGGGACCACAGAGAGTAGGGGTGCAGCTGACTGGCTTGCTCCTCATGGCTTGGTCAGCCTGCTTCCTTATACAGCTCAAGACCTCCTTACCCAAGGGTGCCACCATCCACAGTGGGTTTCCCATATCCATCAGTAATCAAAACATGGCCACAGGCAGGTCCGATCTGGGCAATCTTTCAATCGAGGATCCGTCTTTCCAGGTGACACTTGTTTGTGAAGCCGGCAATAGAAACCAGGAAAGTGGACTTTGGGGTAAAGCAGCCACCAGAATCACCCCGTTCCTCTGAATAGCCCTCTTCCTGTGAATAACCCCTTCACCCCTGCTCCTGTGAGCAGCCCCTCACCCTGCTCCTGTGAATAACTCTAATAAACTCACTGTTTTACCAAACTAGACTTAGATGTAATACTTTCTTTGGCCTGTCATTAGTGTCTTGGCTGGGGGTAAATAAACACTTGTTCAAGTTTCTCCCAGAAAAGTCGAATAGCAAATATTCTCTATGATTCTGGGAAAAATGTGAAAACACATTCATTGGAAATGCATACTACAGTGTCCATAAGGATTATCAAAAACCCCTGGGAACCTGGTGTTGTCCCCATTGCCACAAATGTGTTCTAAGTACAGACATTCAGACTTCAAATTATGTCCTTTATTTATTTTCTGATTTCTCTCTCTCTCTCTCTCTCTCTCTCTCTCTCTCTCTCTCTCTCTCTCTCTCTGACTCAGGCTCTGAGCAGCATCGTGGATGACTCTGAGATGTTTTCCCGGCCCCAAGAACAGGGAGAAGCCCTTCTATTCCCAGAACAGGGCAGGGCAGGAACAGCTGGAGGTTGCTGTCCAAGGTTCTGCCTTCTGGCCATTTTACAGAAACCTTCTGTGACCCAGTTTCCCCTCTATAAATTAGAGACTTTGCATGCTATAAGGGCAAGCTGAGAAGAATAAAAAGTGCCTGATATATAATATATTTTTTAACAAATAACATTATATTATGGGTAGAGAGTCTCTCCGAGGCTCTGTCCACATGCCTAGGGATGTCCTGCACCCATGGTTCAGAAACACTAGAGAACACGCATTCCTGCTCTGTACCTGGCTGTATGACAACCCAGTGGAGGGAGTTGTTCTGTTTTTGAAACAGGGTCGGCCAATCCCACAACATCCAGAAGGAACTCTACTCCCAGATGCTCTAACACACCCAGGGATGCCAGAAACCCAGGATCCCAGGAGCTTGGTCACATCAGGATCTCAGGGTCAGCTTGACTCCCAGGAGCTCTGGCACACCCAGCATCTCAGGATCACAGGATCCAAGAATCACAGGATCACAGAGACAGATGAACTCTGAGGAGTTCTGACAGCACCAGGCTCACAGGAAGGACAGGCCCCAGTCAGATATAGTGAGAACAGGTAGCACTGGAGATAATCAGATGGCAGGAGGCAAGTGTAACATTGAAAGCAACAGAAACCAAGGTTACTCGGAATCATCAGAACCCAATTCTCCACCATACAAGTCCTGGATACACTATCACACCAGAAAAGCAAGATTTAGATCTAAAATCACTTCTCAGGATGATGATAGAGGACTTTAAGAAGGTCATAAATAACTCCTTTAAAGAAATACAAGAGAACACAGGTAAACAGCTAGAAACCCTTAACAAGGAAACACAAAAGTCCCTTAAGGAATTACAGGAAAACACAATCGAACAGGTGAAGGAAATGAACAAAACCATCAAGGATCTAAAAATGGATATAGAAACAATAAAGATATCACAAAAGGAGACAATCCTGGAGTTTAAAAACCTAGGAAAGAGATCAGGAGTCATAGATGCAAGCATCACTAACAGAATATAAGAGATCGAAGAGAGAATCTCAGGTGTAGAAGATACCATAGAAAACAGTGACACAACAGTCAAAGAAAATGCAAAAAGCAAAAGCTCCTAACCTAAAACACCCAGAAATCCAGAACACAATGAGAAGATGAAACCTAAGGATAATAGGTATAGAAGAGAGTGAAGATTCCCAACTTAAAGGGTCAGTAAATATCTTCAACAAAATAATACAAGAAAACTTCCCTAACCTAAAGAAAGAGATTCCCATGAACATACAAGAAGCCTACAGAACTCCAAATAGACCGGACCAGAAAAGAAATTCCTCCCTTCACATAATAAACAAAACACCAAATGCACTAAACTAAGAAAAAATATTAAAAGCTGTAAGGGAAAAAAGGTCAAGTAGCATATAAAGGCANACCTATCAGAATTACACCAGACTTTTCACTAGAGACTATGAAAGCCAGAAGATCCTTAGCAGATGTCATATAGACCCTAAGAGAACAAAAATGCCAGCCTAGGCTACTATACCCTGCAAAACTCTCAATTACCATAGACGGAGAATCCAAGATATTCCATGACAAAACCAAATTTACACAATATCTTTCCATAAATCCAGCCCTACAAAGGATAATANATGGAAAACACCAACACAAGGAGGNAAACTATACCCTAGAAAAAGCAAGAAAGTAATCTTTCAATAAACCCCAAAGAAGATAGCCATACAAATATAATTCCACCTCTAACAACAAAATAACAGGAAGTAACAATCACTTTTCCTTAATATCTCTTAACATCAATGGACTCAATTTCCCCAAAAAGACATAGACTAACAGACTGGATACATAAACAGGACCCAGCATTTTGCTGCATACTGGAAACACACCTCAGTGACAAAGGCAGACACTACCTCAGAGTAAAAGGTTGGTTAACAATTTTCTAAGCAAATGGTCCCAAGAAACAAGCTGGAGCAGCCATTCCAATATCGAATAAAATCAACTTTCAACCAAAAATTATCAAAAAAAGATAAGGAGGGACACTTCATACTGGTCAAAGGAAAAAAATCTACCAAGATGAACTCTTAATTATGAACATCTATGTTTCAAATGCAAGGGCAGCCACATTCATTAAAGAAACTTTACTAAAGCTCAAAGCATACATTGTACCCCATACAATAGTAGTGGGAGACTTCAACACCCCACTCTCAGCAATGGACAGATCCTGGAAACAGAAACTAAACAGAGACACAGTGAAACTAAGAAGTTATGAACCAAATGGATCTAACAGATATTTATAGAATATTTCATCCTAAAGCAAAGGAATATACCTTCTTCTCAGCAGCTCACAGTACCTTCTCCAAAATTGACCATATAATTGGTCACAAAACAGGCCTCAACAGATACAAGAAAACTGAAATAATCCTGTGGACCCTATTTGATCACAACGGAGTAAGGCTGGTCTTAAATACTAACAAAAACAGTGGAAAGCACACATATACATGGAAACTGAACAACACTGTACTCAATGATAACTTGGTCAAGGAAGAAATAAAGAAAGAAATTAAAGGCTTTTCAGAATTTAATGAAAATGAGGATACATCATACCAAAACTTATGGGACACAATGAAAGCAGTTGTAAGAGGAAAATTCACAGATCTAAGTGCCTCCAAATAGAAACTGAAGAGAGTTTACACTAACAGCTTGACAGCACACCTGAAAGCTCTAGAACAAAAAGAAGCAAATACACTCAAGAGGAGTAGATGGCAGGAAATAATCAAACTCAGGGCTAAAATCAACCAAATAGAAACAAAAAGAACTATACAAAGAATCAACAAAACCAGGAGCTGTTTTTTTTTTTTTTTTGAGAAAATCAACAATATAGATAAACCTTTAGCCAGACTAACCAAAGGGCACAGAGACAGTATTCAAATTAATAATATCAGAAATAAAAAGGGAGACATAACAATGAAATAGATTTTAAAATAATTATTCTGTTTGTTGAATATTAACAATTGAAAATATTAAAATCATGTTCTATAAACATCATGGAAATATTGTTGATAATTTTTCTCACTGTGCTTGAAATTAGCATTTTCTTAATGTTTAACTTCAAAGAGTTTTGCTGTTTTGAAAATTTTAAAATATACTTACTGATAAAATAATTTCTCTTCTAGAAACACTGATAATCTTTTTTAAGTAAACTGATTGTTAGACAATGTACACAGATATATAATGCATTTTAAATACTCTCTCACTATGTCAGGTGGTATCATATAAGGGCTTTTGAATATATTTCTTAATGATTCATTTTTAATATTTTATGCTCTTTTACTATGCTTAAATCCCAAAGAATATTTTGTATGTTTTGGAACAATTTAGTATTCAACACTAGATATAGGATCCTCAGTTATGGATAGTATTATATATTCATTAATGATATTTTTAGGGTATGAAAGGATATGAATATAAAAGTTGAACAATTTTATGTATTATTTGATTCTCAAAATACTCAATATTCTTAGTATGTTTGATGTATAAAATGCTTTTACATAATAAAAAAAATTAAGAAAAAAAAAGAAACAGGGTCTTAGGATGGAGGTGGCTTTAGATCCTCAATCCTTCTGCTCCTACCTCCTGAATGCTGAGATTACTGGTATACCCCGCCATGCCTGGGCTGTTCTCTTGTTTTAGCCCAAACAACCCAACATTTATCTTCCTGATACTGGGGTTCTATCCAGTATCCACTGACTGAGGTTACATGGCCCAACTTCCTGGGCTAACCTGGACTGAGGGGGCTACCTGTCCCTGAGCCTGAGTGAACCAGCATCTTTGGCTCGGCTGTGACTGGATGCTTTGTCATTGCAGGCTGACGCAGAGGCAGTCTCCCACTGCAGGTCTCTCAGCTGCTATGAGTCTAGAAATATTATTAGAGAATGTGCGTCTCTTCCTCAGCCTCTCCCCTGAACAATGTGGACAGGAAGGTCTCTGCAGAGTTCACGGGTATCATGAACCCCCCCCCCCCAGGAAGCTTTGGTTCATGCTTGACAGCTATCTTCGGGGCCACAGGGAGGATCCCACTCACGACAGGTACACGATGGAGCTTGTGTGTTGTCAAAAAGTATTTAAACACTAATTGAAAAACCAGAGATTTCATGTCACAATTTAGATACTTGGCTTTTCTGGGGGGAAAAAAAGTGTCAGCTGTCAGCATCCCCCAGCCATGTGTCCATACGCAATTCAGCTCACCTACAGGGCTTAGCAGGTGTGTGCCTTACCTGGCTCTACCTGTCCATCCATCCTGTTGCTCATTCCCGCCTGTGGCATTACTGCAACCTGGGTTTTGTGAGCATGGGCATGTATAATGACAGAGTTTATGATGGTGCTGCAAACCCAGTGGGTGTCCCCTGTGGGCGCCTCCCACATTGCCAGGCCTGTCACATGGGCATGAGCTTTGGTCTTCACAGCACAAGAAGATAGACTGCGGCAGAAGGTGTGACCTCAGATGTCATTTGTCACAGGCTGCATCACTGAGAGCAGGCATATTCTGTCCTGGGCTTTAGAGACAACTGGTTGTGATTAATTTCAGAGTTGGAGCACTTTATCTCCTTTGGACATGTGAGCTTTTTGGTGACACTGATATGTGCTCAGCTTGCAGGTATTTCAGCCAGTCTGGATTTGGAAATGGACTTACTCCTAAGAAACATCAGACCAGGGCAAACAAGATGACTTAGTGGTACATACACACTCTAAGGTGCTTTTGTTTGTTTGTTTGTTTTAATGAAAGGAAACATCAGGCTGGGCCAGGGGACTCCTCTTTTCTGCAGTGCTCTAAGGGAATTCTGAGATTGAGCTCTCCCTGCCCTGCCCCGAAATGAGCATGGCAAAAGACCTGCATGGCAGATTATCTCATTAGCGGGGCCCTTGAAGGAGCTGATGCTAAGCATGTCGATAATTGTGTCCTTGGTTCGGGGCCAGAACCCCCCTCTCCCTGCTTGGCGACTTGCCAGCTAAGGAAAGAGACCACAGGCTTCAGCAGCCCTCCTCTGACAGCGCTGCAGAAGTGAGCTATTTTAGTGTGTACGTGGGAAGGGAGGGGGGAGATGGAAAGAAAAGTGAGAAACTGTATATAAGCAAGTGTTCAAAGAGAAAGAGGGGGAAGCTCGTGTTTATAAAATCATCAATGGGATCCTGCCAGAACCCCAAGTGAGCAGCAGGCTCTGGGGCCCTTCAAAGCCCAGCAGACATTAATTGCCAGCTTCAGTACTGGTACAGCCTGGGTGTCCTCAAGAAAATGAGGTGGGTCCCAGTCCCCCTGTTTGTTGCCTGGGAACAGGCATAGGACACTGAAGCTGCATCAGGTCCAGCACAAAAACTACCTCTGCAAGCCAACACCTAAGAATGTAACAGGCCGCCAGTGCCAAAGCTGCCTTCAGTGTGACTGGCTTACAGGACAAAGGAAAGAATGATGGAAAGAAGGTGGGGATGGGGAGATGGCTCAGTCAGTAAAGTGTTTGCTGCACAAGCTTGAGGTCCTAAGTTAAGACACCCAGCACCCACACAACAGGCCAAACATCTGCACTTGTAATCACAGTATTGTGGTGTAGAGACAAAAAGATCCTAATCAAGCTCTAGGTTCAGTGAGAGACTGCCTCAAAAATAAGGTGGAGATTGAACAAGACACCTAACATCAACCTTTGACTGCCATATGAATGTACATGCATACACACATATACACACAGACATATATACATACATACACATATACACACATAAGCAATACATATACCTATATATGTACACACATATATGCATATATACACATATATAGATGTACATACACATATACATATGCCTACACATGTGCATATAGAATAATAAACATATACACATGTACACACCTACATACATATAGATACATATGCACATACATATACAAATATGTAACACAAACCTACACATGCACACAGGTATACAACACATGTAAAAACACACTATATACAAATATACATAAACAACACATACCTACACACGTATATAACCACACATACACCCCCCACATATATATACGTAACATACATACATACACACATAAACATACCTACACGTATACACACACATTCACATATGCATGCACATACCCATACAGGTGCACCAAGTCACACACATATACACACACATACACATAAACACATATACATACATACATACATACATAGACACATATGCATACAGGTGCACCAACACACATGCACACAAAAGCCAGGTGAGTTTTTACAAAGAAAGAAGGGCAGGAAGGGACATAATAAGCTGGTTAACAACAAGGCAACCTTGCTGCTAAGTGAGAGTCATTTCTTCCTGCGGGTTTCCTTCCCCTTCTTCACATTTCACCAGTTCTAACATGGGCACCCTTCCCTTTCTGGATCAGCATTAAGGGCAAATCAAAAAAGCAAATGATGGAATTTTGAGAGAATACTGAGTAGCACAGAGGAGTGCTTCCACAGGACTGAGTCAGCTGTTTATCTGAAACAAATGTCCACGAGAGACAAATGAAATGGCGCTCTACACATTTCCAGTTTTGAGAGTATGCTAAGGCTCGTGTTTCTCTGTGCTCCATAGTTGCAAAGGTAGAAATTGCTTCCAGTCAAGATAATCTGATCCTGCCCCATTTGAACTTAACAAGCTCACACTATGCTCCTGTTAGTTTCTCTACTTGGTTGTGACCCAGGCCATAGAAACACAACTCAGATTCACTTTTCAATGTGACAAGGCTCACTGAAGTCAAAGAGCATAGTTATTCACAAAACAATTAAAATACCAGAAGCTAATAGATGAGACATTCTGGAGGGACTTAGATTTGCTCAAAGAAATGTCTATAAGCTGTTAAGTTTAAGGGCCCCGCCTTCTACAGCAAACTGAGTGAGGTGTGTTAAAGCTAAGGACAATGTCCTGGTTCACTGTGGTTCTGGGTGTTTAGAGATATTGGTGACAACTTAGATGAAGATAATCTGAATGATACTGGTTCTATTGAGCGGGTATCTTGGAAATCATCTATGGAAAAGTGGGTGTGTCTGAAGCTGTCAGGAGTGTTGGTTACTGGGCTCACACTGGCCTCAGCACATCAGAGACTCGTTTGTCCTCACTTTTCCTCCTCTTCATAAATCCCCCAACCTTATTCCTCCCCCTAGCCAATGACTGAACTGCATGAGACTACATGGACGAACTTTTGTTATAATTCATGCTGCTAAGCTTCTGGGGACAGGCTGAGAATGGTCCCCAACCCAAACCTACTTCTTCATGCTTCATGTGGAGTCCATCTGTCCACCTCTTGTACTGCTTTCTCCTAGGTGCTTTTGACCTGAAAGTGCCACTACCTTCTGAAGGAACTTGGCTTTGGTCCAGACCTGCTCTGCCGGGCTCTCATTGAAGGTCTTAGTTTTTGGTTCCAATGATCAGGGAAATATTTGTGACTTAGCACAGTGATCTCTGGGATTGGTGCCCGTGAGCCCATTCTGGGCCATCCTTCGTGCTCAGGATCCTGCAGGTGAGCACAGATGGCCAGTTCTTAATAAGAACATCAGAAAGTCAGAAGACACTGACTCTTTCAGAGTGGAAAAAGAATTCGCTTTCCAGCAAGAATTCCAGCTCCGTCCGTTGTCTCCTAAAATGCAAAGGAAAAAAAAAAAAAAAAGCAGAACAATGGGAAACTTTCAGCCCAGCAATTCTATTATCAGCTGTGGACAGCTCTTCCTCCTCCCTGTTCTGAACTAAATTGTTCTTTCTTTCCTCGTATGTGTTCCTCACAGCTGGAAAGGCCATCTAAGCTCGGAGAAACATCAGCAAAACCACTCGGCTTTGTTAAAGTGAGATGGCCATCCTCCTTTCACCTCAAAGCTCTCTGCTCTTTGTTGGACCGAGCAGCGTCAGTCAACCCAGTTTGTTCTAGAGGTTTCATGTTGGTGAGGTGGCCCTTAAGACTAGTGGCCACACTTTCAATATGGCCAGTGATCCAAAATCCTGGAATAACTCACTGTGGAATGTAGCTCAATGGCAGAGTGTTTGCCTAGCATATGCAAAACCCTGGATTCTGCCTGAGAACCAAAACAAATAAAACAAAGCAAATAAATACAGGAACACAGGCATTAGCAGCTTAGGCAATGGTGGGTCATATATATAGAGAGAGATACACTGCTGTCTGATGGGCAGGGGCTGTGACTCACCTTCTAGACTATGACATGGGCAGCCTATGTCACTTCAGAAAGCAAGAAATTGTTGACCATCTGTAAAGAAAGCACCTGTTTGGGTTAGAATGAGCTGGGGGGTTTACTCACTCTGAGGCAAAGCATTTCTGATACCCAGGAGCCCAGTATAAGCACCAGGATCAGATGCTGCTGACACAGGCCTGGGGCTTTCTCCCACACATAGGAAGCCACTGGGCTAGAAGCAGGAAGAATCTGGGTGTGGAGGAAAGTGGACAGTTATACCAACCAGAGAGGGCTGGGGTGAGGTACATAAATGTCCCAGCATCTTTCTTTATAATGAGACCCCTCAGGTATGTTCAACACCATTTCCCCTCAGCCAGTGGGATAGAGCCCATTAATTTCCTCAAGGAAATCTATACCCCATGTCTTTCTGTCATCTATCCATCCATCCATCTATCCATCCACCTATCCATCTATCCATCCATCTATCCATCCACATATCCATCCACTCATCCATCCATCCATCATCCATTCATTCATCTATCCATTCATCCATTCATCTATCCATTCATCCATTCATCCATCCATCCATTCGTCATTGAATGTTAACACTGCTACTCCCTAGCTTCTATACTAGGCTAGAGAGGGACAGCCTAGAATGTACACATGACTAAGGTTTCTTCCTTCCCTCAGGGATATGAAAGGCATATAAAGGCCACATGAAAGGCAGTGCTAGAATAGGGAAGGCTGCATATTGTTGTAAATCTGCATGCCAAGTTATGGAGGGCTGCTGAGGTGGACACCATGCTGTTCCTAAGTGTGATTCTGTTTCAGCTCTTGACATATCAATTGTAGTTTTTTTTTTTTTAAGTTTAAGTCTTTCCCCCTGAGTTCACAATAGGCATTAAAAACATTATATTTATTCGCTTATGTATGAGAGCATGCATGTGTCTCTCTGTGTGTGTATATATGCCTTACCATGAGTCTGGCAGTCAGAGGACAACTTGCAGAAGCCAGTTCTTTCCTTGCTGGGGATTGCACTGGGTCACCAGGCTTAGGGGACAGTGCCTTCACTTGCTGAGCCACCTCTTTGTCCTTTACAGTATGTATTCATAGTGAACTGGAGACCATTTAAAAACAGAGCGGTGCTGCTTTGGAGTGGGAGTGGTGTGTGAATGAGATTTTGTCATTCTTTGGATTCTTCTGGGGTTGGTGCCACCTCTGCATACCAAATCCCATGATTGCTCAAGTCCCTCCTACAAATCTGCATGTGCAGAACAATCCTCCCCAAAGCTTTAACTCTTCTCTACATGACTTGCAAGGTGTCATCCAGCTAACACAGCTCACAGAGTTGTCACTTTGTGTTGTTAGGGAAACATCTGTATATCTCCAGATGCAAGCTCTCCCTTGAACATTTCAAAGCTTTGCCGTTTGCAAGGGAAGATGTGCAGAGATACAGGGAGCTAGTGATTCTCTCAATTGGCTGGCCCTACAACACCCCACCATTCATTTCTGTTGGAGTGACCTTTTAAAATATAAATCTGAACCAAAGTCCATGAACTTAAGTGAGATAAAAATAAACTTGGAGTTCTTCAAAGCTGAGTGGGCCAGAGCCGGTATACCACATGCTGCTTGCAAAATGGCTCAAAGAACTCTTCCCCCCCTGTACTGCAGCCCTTCACAGTAGGACTCTTTACGTCCACTGTGCGTGCATGCTTGTGTGCTGTGCATTTGTGTGTGTGACTATGGGGGTCAGAGGACAACCTTGGATGTCGGTCCTCTGGTGCCTTCAATCATTTGTTTGAGATAAGATCTCTCTCACTGCCCTGGAACTCCACCAAGTAAGCCTGGCAGGCCGGTTAGCAAGCTCTGGGATTCTGTTTCTGCTTGACCATCACTGGGATTAGGAGCACACACCGCAGTGCCTAGCTTTGTCTGTAGATCATAGGGTACCAAACTCAGGTCCTTGAGCTAGCCAGACAAATGTTTTGCTGGTCAAGCTGTTTCCCAAGCCCCGCCCCTTCTCATCAAGAGAGAGGTGCCCTGTATTTCTCCACTCCAAGAATATGGAACTAATGAGATGTTCACAAGTGTGTCACAAACAGGGACTGACAAGTGCTGTGTGCTGGGGCCTGGACCTTGTCACTGGTATATAAAGCCCGTGTGTCACCCCTGAGACATGCCACTTTGTTTTGTTGTACGGAAATAAAGGACTCTTATTTGGGTAGCCTTTATTTGGGAGGTCTAGGAAGCTCCTGAAGAACAATTCCCTCTTCAGCCATTGATCCCTCTGGGGCTGCAACTCGACTGGCTCCCAAGATCCCCTATTCATCACAGGCTTATTAGCTACAATGTCCGTCTTCTGGGCTCTGCCAGCAGACAGGCCTCTGTCCACTGGCCTTCTAATAAAATTAGGGAAACCCTGGCTCCAGCCTCTCCTCGGGTCCTTCCTACTCACACACACTCACCAAGCCTTCCATGTTATTAAGGAACAGTCAGGATACAGCATTCTCTCCACCCGCCTGCCCCCTCCCTCCTTAGAAAGGATACAGGAGCCAGAAGATTCATGACAGATGCAGTGCAGAGCTCAAAGATGCACTTAGATGTCTTTGGAATTCAGAGGCAGAAGGCAGAAGGCGGAAGTCAGCCTTCTGGACCTGGCGCTGGCAGTTCTACTCAGCAGGCCCAGCCTTCATCACTCCGGCTTCCTTAGATACACCACCCTCCTGCTCCCAGCTCCTGTGAGGCTCATTCCCAAAGCCTGTGGTACCAGCAGCACTTAATCAACCCATCGCTGTGGATACATTTAAGGAGCTGATCATTTGAAGAAATGAACACCACCAGATCATAGCGTAGTATTTTCCCCTCTTTTTTTTTTTTTTTTTCTGTCTTCTTTCTCATCTCCAGTTTGCTGTTCAGAGCCGTGCTCTGGAGCTGCCTTTGGGCTGTGGCTGATGTTCCTGACGGTGCTCTGAGCCGGGACAGTTGTCTCTTCCCATTTGAGAGGCATACCAGCTGCCTGCATGAAGAATTTGGCAATTTTTAATTTTGCTCTTCTCCCTCATCTTGCTTGGTGTGCCTAGGGACCAGCAAGTAGCCAGAAGGGGTAAAGGGCAGGCAGATCCTCATTCCCACTTCATCCAACCCCAGCTGGATCTGCCAAGGTGTCAGAACCTCTGCACCCTAAGTAAGAGTGGACTTTGTTTCAGCTTAGCTTCATGCAAGTGGTGGGGGCAGTAAGGAACTCCTCAGGGAGTTAAACCCAGTCTTCACCGGTTGAGGCCAAATCAGGATTAGTCAGGGACTCCACTGTAACAGCAGGTGACCCCATGAATCCAGCCAGGAAGATATGGGACATCAGAAACATGGTCCTCCATGTGGAAAGTCTGGGATTATTGACTCTCTTGCCTTGGTCAAGTTACTAGAGCTGAGGCTCCATGTTTGCATCTGTAAAATGGGGGTTGTCACCAAGTAGGATAGATATCAACTCTAAGGCAATTATCCCTAAAATACTCAGCCAAACAAACAAACAAACAAACAAACAAAAAGTGGAAGTAGTTGGTACTGCTGTAAATCATGCTTACTAAAAGCTTTCTGTCTTCCATCTTGAGGACATCAAATATGAATGGAAAGGTCAGGACTAGGGATGTAAGCTAGGAGAGCCAGCTCAGGGCTGGGCAGGGAGAGCTGGGCAAAGCTTTCCCAGGCTCATGTGCTATTCCTTTCCATGAAGAATCCCACCTCTGGCAAGTTCTGAATTATTGGCTCCTGCCAATATGTGCAAATTCTTGACATGACCTGAATGACATTTGTCCACCTCCTGTGTCAAAGGTCAACTGATGGGTGACCTGAGGCCCCTCCCCTCTCTTTTTCGCCCCTGATTTTTTTTCTTACAGTTTTACAGTTTATAACGTCTCTTGTGTTGCTAGTGAGGCTTTGGCCCTCTGAGCACAAGTCTGTCCAATAAAAAATAAATAAATAAACCAAGTCAGACAGCCCTTCTTAGAGCAGGGCGGGAGGAGATGCAGGCGCCATTCATTCATTAACAAAATCATTCCTGGCTATTGTCTTCAATGTGCAGACTGATTCTTTTTATTATAATTTAATCTACCTGCTCACTCTTTGTGGGGCAGGATTTGATTCAGAAATCATGTCAACAATTTCAAGACTGCTATTTGTCGACAAAGTTCTTTGTTTTAAAATATGCACCTGCATTCTTGTTGCATGATGGACGGACAGACATCTATTCACCCCAGGTAGGATGCTTAGAACAGAGTGAAGACACAAAGCTGAGTCTCCTCCAGCCCCATTCCAACCCCAAACGCCTGCAATTGCTTACTATTTACCCTGTGTGTGATCTTTGCTAATTTCGTAGCTTTCTGCACCATGGGAGCTTCCCTCTTCCATCCTCCCTTCACAGAAATGCTCTCCTTTGGAGAAAAGGGGTAAAACACTTCAGATTTCCAGCCCTCCTCCTCCACTCTTTGATCTGAACTTAGAGGCCACTCACTGAGTCACACAGACTGAGACTGTGTGACAGGCACAGAGACAAGAGGCTCTGGACACCAGGTTAGACTAAGCCACCAACCAGCTCACTCTCTCCCTGTGCTTCACTTACTTTAAAGAGCCCCCAGATTAGCAGCCTGGTGATTTGATGGTGCTCCATTTCCTACAGGAGTCCCCCCCCCCACACACACACACATACACACACAAACACATTTTAGCTTTTTGAAGTTTCCAGATGAGAATCTAAAAGCCATTGTCTCAAGGTGCTATCAAGTTTCTGGGATCCTAGCTCTTTGAGACCAGTTCACCAAGAGGCAGGCCCCTTATTCTCAAAGACACCCTAATGTTCCCATCTCAATAGTTGATGTTTTGGGGTGAGCAAAGGCACCCTGGCTTTCACATGCCTCAGGCATATCCTCTTTTGCACAGGATCCACTTTCTTGGGAGGAAAGGTATGCGATGCTGACTAGGATTGTGAGGCTTATTCCAGGTTCCATGTTGCAAAGGCTCATTAAAAAACCTGAAAGAATGATGAAAGGTGGAGGGGAAGGAAGCCGTGAGATGAGTCAGGTACATGTGAGTCAGAGGCACAAGAAGCGAACAGTCTGAAGTCGAGCCGGCTTAAGCATTCAGGGAGATGGTGCTTAGCAAAGTTCTCTGTGGTTTTTCTTTTTTTTCAAACTTAGATCAAGAACAATAGAAAAAAATCATTCCAGATGTTCACAGAGACTTGGGAAGGAGCCAGAGCTAGAGAGCAGTCTGTGAATAGAGGGAGAGGGAGGAGGGAGAGAGAAGACAATGGGAGAGGGGATGGCAGATCTATGTGCCTAATGCGCCATGAAGCCACTCCCGTGGGAGTGCTAAGAACCTGGTGAACCTGGGTGCACAGGGAGCCTGGGCTCTGCATTGAAAGTTACCAGGAGAGAGGTTTAAGACTATCCAGAGCTGAGCACTAGATGATCCCTGTGGCTGTCGGATTCTTCTTCCTCAGTCACACTTGGACCTCTTAAGCAAGTCTTTATAGTTTGGCATTGTCTTCCAAATTGACAGTCTGGTCATGCTAATTTATTTATAATCTAATAGGGACTGGAAATGCTCATCTTTTCTTCTCTGTCTTTTTTTTCTTTCTTTCTTTCTTTCTGTCCTACAAACTGAAGTGCCACCAACTGCTGGAGTTCACATGAGAACGCGGTGGGTGAACAGCTGCCAGTCACAGGGACAGAGTCACACCATTCCCCTCTGCCCATAACATTTATTATTCTCATGAAGAGAGAACACCCTGGGTTTATGGAATCCTCCCAGATAGGTTTAAGCAATAACATCTGCTCCCAGGGCTGGGCGATGGCTCAGTCGGTAAAGAGCTTGCTGTACAACATGAAGACCTGGGTTCAGATCCCTAGACCCCTCATAAAAGCTGAATATGGTGTTGTGCACAATAATACCAACCATGGGGAGATAGAACAGGAGGATCCCTGGGGCTAGACAAGCTAGACTCAGCTAGACTAAGTTCCAGGTCAACAAGAGAACCTGTCCCAAAGAAAAAACAAGGCAAATGGTTCCTGAGGAACAACACGCAAGGTTCACCTCTGCAGTGGTTCCCCCACAACACCCAAGGTTCACTTCTGGCCTCCCCAAAGGACTCCCAAACATACATATACTCATGAACACACAGAGATAAATAAAAATTAACAAACAATAAAATATTAACACCCCCCTTCCAAGTAGTACAAAACCCTACTGGCTTGCCAACATTAAAATGGCTCAGAAATAGAAACTCAGCTGGACAGTCCCCTAGCCCCACATTTCTTAGATTTCATTATGTAGTAGCCTTGTGCTTGGGCTAACAAACCAAAACTCCAGCTTTTAAAGCACCCAGTCTGGTGGGGACTGACAAGACAGAAGTAATCAGCCACCATAGAATGTGCTAACTGTAGGTCACTCGGTGTGTAAGGTGTCATAGGATCCCAGGGGAACTGGGGAAGCCCTCGGCTCCCGTAGGATGTGTGGGAACCAAACTCAGGTCAGCTGGAAGAGCAGAAGTCCCTCTTAACCCCTGAGCTATCACCATAGTGCCACATAGTAAGTTCTTCCTCTATATCAAGCTGCCCACTGAACATTTAAAATGTTTTTTTTATTGAGATGTGATTTATATATCACAAAATTCAGCATTTTGAAATTAAGTGAGTTACAGCACACCAATGTTCATTGATATACAGTGGGGTTCTTTCGATCAAAAGTTGAAAGCATCATAAGCCAAAAGTGCATCATAAGCCAAAAACCAACCAGCAAGACTTGGTAACAGGGACCAGAAGAAGTCAAACTCCATGATTTAAGATGTAATGTTCTATGAATCAAGGATCCCTTTAGGGTGAGATTTTATAAAGTGGGGAGGGCATTCCAGATTTACATGCAGCATGCCCTTCACTGCTACCATGAGATTATTTATGTATTTTTTATTTATTTATCTTTATATGTATGAGGGTTTTGCCTACATGTATGTCTGCACACCACATGCTTAATTGGTGCTCTCAGAGGCAAGAGAGGGTGTCTGAGCCCTTAGAACTAGAGTTACAGATGGTTGTGACCTGCCATGTGGGTGCTGGGAATTGAACCCAGGTCCTCTGGAAGAGCAGCCAGTGCTCTTTACCACTAAACCCACCCCCTAACAGCTTTGTTTATGTTCTTATGCCCCTTGTACATGTATGGTTTTGTGTATCTATCATGTCTAGGAGACAGAAATGAAAGAAAACGTGTTTTTTGTCTTCTGAGACTGACCTAATTTATTTAATATGATTATTACCAGCTGCATCCACTACCTTGTGGGCATCATAGCCTGATTCTTTGTGAGTGAAAACAATTGCGTTGTGCATGTATTCTGTATTTTCTTGCTCACTCCTCTGTTGGTAGATGCCTAGGTCATGTGTATATATTTTTGTTCATACTTTTTCTATATTTCACTTCCACATATTTATCATTATTATTTATAATTATTTTTGTTGAACACTAAGAATAAGTTTCAGAGACCAAGACCCTAAACATTTAACATCTCAAAAAAATCTATTACATTCAATACAAGGACAAAGTTTTATTTGAACTGAAAGTTTTATACCCTTTAGTTCAGGGCCCAGACCAGCCCATTCCTGGCCCTTAAAATCAGGTTTAGAGCCGTTGTTAGGTTGGCACATAGTAACAGGATCAAGTGGCCTTGGAGCCTGTCATGTAGGTTCTGGATGTCAGTATTCATACCAAAGCATAGAAGAAGTAATAAAATATTGAAAATAATGTCCCTACAGCAGGCACTGGGTGCATAAAGATACTGGAGTTCTCAAATGCATAACAGAAGTCAGGTGGCAGTAAATAACTTCAGAGGTATGAGGAGAAACATTTCAAATCAAGGAAGCTTTGTTTTTAAGTTACTAATCAAGCTTAAAAGCAAATATTTTTAGGTGACTATACTGTCCAAAGAGTTGCTTCCTCAGCAGCCATTACTGAGACACTATTACAACATACATTTAGGCAAGAGAAAAGAGACAACAGGAAAGACGGGGAGAAAGGAGACAAGATCCAAGTTAGACACACCAACCAGAGTGGCCTTGCAGAAAAACAAGGGTAAGTCTACACTCAGCGTAGAACGTGAGGAGAGATGGCTGGAAAGAACTCAGAGAGCGTCTCCCTGCGTGGCCACTGAGTAAATGCTATCCTGACATTTCACAGATCTAATGAAAACACAAAGTAGGTAGGAAAGCTTGAGGCAATGATAAACTCCAGGGAAACCAAACATTTGTAAGAGATGAGAAGACACAACTGCCTTCCTGCCTCATCAGTGATTAATATTCATAGTGATAAGAATGAAATCACTGGCTGTCCAGTAATGCCCAGTTCCTAAAACAGCAAAGGAACAGTGTCAAAGGCAGGGAGGGCGAGATGTAAAAGTATAACACACGTCTAACCTAAAGGAAAGTTAATGGTGTATGTAGTCAATATATAATTTATATATTTCTATATTATAATATACATATAAACACACACACACACACACACACACACACACCAGAAGAGGGTGCCAGATTCTTTAAAGCTGTAAATACTGTTGTTTGTAAGCCCACTGTTCCACATGAGTGCTCTGAACTGAACTCAGGTTCCCTGGAAGAACATCATGTGCCTTATTTTATTTTATTTTTTAATCAACAGAGCATGTATAACATTGATCAATCAATAAATTGCTATCATCCCTTGCTATTTAGATATAGCAGGGTGAGTCCTCAGGACAATATCTGAACTCAGTGTCTGTCCTGGGGTATGGGAATAAGGGAATTGACCCTTTTTATTACCATACTCTCAGTTAGTGCTATTTTACTCAAGAAAAACAAAGCAAAACAAAATTCAAAACCCATGTGACACCAAATAGGAAAACCAAATGGTGACACTATGACATGCACCTGTGAAATCCAGAACTCAAAAGTTCCCAGCCCATCTACCTGTGAGAAAAGTGACCGGTGGCGTTTGTCTGTCACCCCCCAGAAAGTTCCTATAGCATACCCTTCTCCAAGCCCTGCATTTGTGAAAACACTCAGACTTGGGGAGACGGGGGAGAAAACAAGTGTTCAGAATTCCAAACAGCTTATAGGGGTGGGGGGAGAAAACTACCATAGCAGCCATGCATTTATTTGTACCACAGGAAAATGCTCATCTTTGGTTGGAGAGACTTAAAACCATTAGCGTCTACATTAGTGTCGAATGTGTTATCCACAGTGTTTTCCAGAGAAGTGTGTGTTTCACAAATAAGTAGGCAATGGAGAGGATGGAGCCAGGAAGCCAAGAAGTGTGACTCAGAAATCACTGTGAACTTTAGTCGGGCAGCCCTGCCAACTTGCTGCTCATCTCAAACTCTGTTTCCTCCCAAAGACATTTCAAGTTAGTCTCGCCCAAGTTAGTCTCAGGGAGCCTCGTCATCGCCTCTGTAGGTCAGGGGAGGCCTTCCAGCTGGGTGCTGGTTCAGACTCCAGTCAGGACAGCAAATGGATAGCTGGTTTACCGCATACCCTTCCCCAGAACTCCCTAAAGCTGGTTGATTCCCCACTGCTGATCCAAACCCCAGAAGGCTGCTGAAAGAAACGAGAGTGTGTACATTGGCTCAGCAGAACTGCAAAGTGCTCTCCAGCTGGGAGACTTGCAGAGAAGATGCCCAAAAGTACAGACGAAGCTTGAGATAAACATGGATTGGGGGCTGACTAAAGTGGTTCTGTAGGGAGACTCAGAGACCCTACTCTTTCATTATAATTCTCATCCCAGTCCCTTTCCTGCCTTCCTTTTCCCCTCCCTCCCTCCCTCCTTGGTTTTTGTGTGTATGTGGGGGGAGGTTGTTGTGAGTACCCGTGTATGCACACTCCTCTGGAAGCAGATGTCAACCTCAGGTACCATCCGCTTGTTTTTTGAGTTAGGAGCTCTCACTGAAGCCTGGCTGCTTAGTCTCTGCTTCCTTGGTGCTAGGATCACAAAAGACACCAGGGTGACAGCCTGCCTTTCTATGTGGGTTTTCAAGATCAAACTGGTCTCTTTGTCTTGATGGCTGGCACCTTGCCCATCAGGCATCCCCAGTCTTCCAGACTTGTCATTGTTCTATCTGACAGAATTGGGGAGCCCACACTGTCTCCCGTGTAGGAGAGAAGTAGCCCCCTCCAGCTTCTCTGTCTAGTGTGCTGTGTCCACCAGAAGTCAGTGAAGAGCCTATGTGTTGGGGGTTGGTTTATCCCTTCAGAAATGCTTTCTGCTAGTTTCACATATCTTAAATGTAAATTGACCTTTGGTGGTTTTTATTTTAATTTAAGAAGTCTAACTGACACAGTAGTAGTTGTACATACATATTTATGGATGGCAATGATTTTAATGATGTCCCTGTAATAGGAATTTCAGTCTGAGATGCTGAAGTTGCTTGCCTGGTGCCTAGCCTTTCCGTGATCCATGGCTACGTACATTCTCACTTCTCATTATTATGCTTCGAACTCTTCAGCCTTACATTATTTTCTGCAAGCCCTTCCTTTCCCCTCTAAGACCCCCTGTGGCCCAGGGTTGGTTTTGCACCATTTTAATGGCAGTGGCCATCTAAAGCAGAGAGAAGGTGGCATATTCTCCAGCTTGGGTTTCCAGCTTCTTGCAAGGGTGTTAGAATGGAAGTGTCAGTTTCCAGAATGTTAGAATATAAATACCCTAAACGTGGTTGTGTGCGTTATCGTATACCACTTGTGGTCCCATCATGGACTGAGGGGGAGGCAAGATGGCTCAGTGGATAAAGCACATGCATGAAAGCCCGATGACCTGGGTTTTATTCTCAGCAACTACAGTAGGAAAGAATCAAGTGTAAAAACAAAAACAAAAACAAACACAAACACAAACCGTCAAAAACATCAACAAACCTGTCCTATGATCTCCACATGGACACTGTGACCCAGACACACACATGTGCATGTGCACACATATGCCTAGGCACACACACATACACACACACTCACACACAGGCACACACATGTGTGTGTACATAACACCTAGTAACTACAGTTTTTAAGCATACTAATAACCTTTTAAAAGAAATCATAGTAGGAGCTTGGGTGTTTTTAGAGAGAAATTGCAAAGAAGCAATCACAAAGCCCTGGGAAAGCTCTAAGAGGAGGTGCCCAGTGATGAGCATGTGGTGGGCACCTGAAGATGCTGCAGAAGAGCATCCCTGTCAGGGCCGGGGCTGCAGCAGACATGACTGCACTGCTGTCACTATGCAGAGCTACTGAGTATTTCTGATATTTGGAAGCTTGATGCTGTTGCCGGTTCCTTCCTGGGAAAAGCTGCCCTGTTTACCTATGCTAACCATGTGCCAGTGACAGCCTTCGGAGCCGCTGTCATCTGGGGTCCTAAGAACTAAAGGGGACTCAGCTTTGCTGCTGAAATAGGTAAGTTTTAGTGTGTATTAGTGAGTTTGAGTTGCCATAACGAACACTGAAGCTAAGAGGCTTATAAACAGCAGGAGCTTATTTCTTAGTTCTAGAGGCTAAAGGCCCCCTCTGTCAGTGTGGTGGCATAGGTAGGGCAGAGCCTCCTCCAGGGTGCAGGCTGCAAAGAGGGCTCATCGGGATCTCATAGCTGACACCACTCATGAAAGCTTTGCTCACAAGTGCTCCATTACCTCTTACAACCATTCCCATGGGGTCAGGATTCCCACAAATGAGGCTGCAGTACAAACACACGGCGTGCAGTCCTGAAAGCTGATTTTGCACAGTGCGGTGAAAAAACAATACTAGGAAAATTTATTTTCCTTTTTCAACTCTTTATAAAAAGTATGATCTTATGTACAAAATTGGCTCTTTGTGTACTAAAAAGAAAACGTGTTTGGCAAAGCCAGGCACTAAGCTTTATTTCCTCAAAATCAGCTCCCAGCTGAAGAGAATGTTCCCCAAACCTTTCTTTTCATAGTCGAGGGAATTGTAGGAACACAGAAAAAAAACATCTAAATAGTTTTCATATAACAGCATATGTTAAAAGTATGTTTGTTTAAACATATTTTTGTTAAGGTTGCTTTGTAATTTATCTTTTTAACATTGCATTTGTTTATTTGTGGGCACGTGTGTCATGGCTAGCATGTGGAAATCATGGCTTGCATATGGAGATCAGAGGGCAATTTGTCCACATCAGTTCTCCTCTTCAACTGTGTGTCCTGGGGATTGAATTCAGGTTGTCAGACTTAGCAACAAACACCTATGACTGCTGAGCCATCTCACTGGCCCCTATAATTTCTTATAGTGTGTTTATTATCAGAAACTATTGAAATGAATAAGGGGAAATCACACATACACACACACATACACACATGCACACACACACACATACACACACGCACACACACACACACACACATACACACACATTTCCTTCTAGTTGTTTTCATTTCGTTTTTAAGTATTTATTTGCATGTGTGTATGTGTGTGTGCGTGTGCGTGTGTGCGTGCATGTGTGTGTGTGTGTGTGTGTGTGTGTGTGTGCGCGCGCTCGCGTGCACCCACCCACAGAGCCCAGAAGAGGGTGTTGGGCCCCATACAACCAGAGCTACTTCTGACTGTGAGCCTCCATATGAGTGCTTGGAGCTGGTCCTCTTCAAGAGCAGTCAGTTCTCTGAACCTCAGGCTGTCTCCCCAGCTCCTGCCCACACACCTCTAGTCTTTTCTAACATGTGAAGAATACAGCTGCAGTTCTCGCTTTACAAATATTTTAAAAATAAAAAAATGGATTATTCATAGTATATTTTATAGATCTTTTTCTGTTTAACAATGTGCCATTAACTCTTTAGAAAAAATTGTTTTCAATAATTCCTGGTATTTTGTCAAGAGTTGAGCCATGATTTACTGAACCCACTATCAGCAGGGTAAAGCCTTCCTGTTTTGACCAGTGCTGTGACAAAGACACAGGTATTTTTGCAATTCTTTAACTCCGAAGGACTGTGGAGTGACCCAGAGACAGGGTCATAGAATCAAAAGCTGTGAAGGTCTCCAAGGTCTTGGATGCCTGGTGTCAAATATCCCTGTGCTTTGACTCTTGGATGGATCCCCTCCACCGCACACAGACACTTACTTCACTGTCTTCATTGACGCTTCTTGCTCTTGTGTGACAGCATTGACACTTCTTGTCAAGTGTTCTGCTTGTATGGTGAATGACAGTTACTCTAGATCACCTCTCATAGCTTGTGGCGGCCTCTGACTTTAGATGGAACCAGGCACTCTAAAGTGGAGCCTAAGGGTGGGAAGGGCTCTCAGCTGGAGAAAGTTGTATTAAACAGGTAGTCTAGCAGCGTCTCTCCCTGGCAAAGTCCTGGAATTGGCCAGACACTCAGGAACAAAGCACACAGTGGGGATGGTTGAGTCACAGTGAGGCAGCAGCTATGGCCACAGATTCAACTGAAGACCTCAGTTGTGGTTCCGTGACTCTCGATACTATAGGTCAAGTATCCAGGGAGAATTAAAAGAGATGAGAGGACTGACTGAGAAAGTCTATCTCTGTGCTTGTCCTGGCCAACCATAGTATTCATGCTATGAACACCAAAGAAGCCAAGATATTTCTCAGCCCATTCTCTAGAAGGTCCCACCTCTCTACTCACCATCCCCTGAGCGATGCATAATTCCTGGGCGAACCTCTGTGAACTCAAGGGCTTTACACTTCTCAGGTTTTTCTGGGGTTCATTTACATCTCCAAGGGTTCCCCTCCCGTTGGCTCATCAGACATCTGCAACTGCTCTACCACAGATTAGCAAGTTAAAAAAGTTACTTTATGATTTTTTTTCTTAAAGGGAAAAGCTAGACCCTGGTGGGAGACAACTTTAACCCCAGCACTTGAAAGGCAGAAGCAGGCAGATCTCTATGAATTCAAGTCCAGCCTGGGTTACATAGCAAGTTCCAAGACAGGGTTGCAGAGTAAGACCCTGTCTTAAAAGACAACACAGCACAGATTGCATCCGTACCATCTACAGAAGCTCAGGGTGTTGCAGTCTTGGGTTCCTGGTGGTTGTTAGGCAGCTGTACAGCTAGCTCTAGGTCACGGGTCTGGACTCTTAGTCACATGAGGAAAATAAAACATTATTTGATCATGCCATTCCTCTCGGGTTTCTCTGACCTGAGGGTTAGTGCAGCTGCAAGAACAAACATAAAAATTGCCCGTTTCATGGTCAAGGTGATGTCTGCAGGGTGGCTCTCCAGTTCGCCCCCGGAGATTGCTGAGTGAGTGACACAGATTTTACTGGAACCCAAGAGCACACATTTCCAGCTCACAGTGAATCTGCCCAGAAATCCCAGCCTCCTCCCCTCGGGATCGCCCTTCTCTTACTTTCTACCGATGACTTTGGTCCTGTATTGAAATAACTTGAGAATTCTGCAAGAAGAGTAGGACTTAGTTAGACAGAGAACCTGAAGGGCCCATTAATGAGGCAGGAGTCAGGCTGGGGGTTATCCAAGGTGAGGTTAAGGGGTGGGCTCATCAACTGAACAGAAGCACAAGCCAGAAGGAAATGTGTTGTTCCTGAATGTGCATGCATGCACTGTGAGTGACAGCTAAGTCACACTCACTTCAGGAGGCAGAGGCGTTGGCCATGGTCCTGTGGTGGAAATGAAATAGCCTTTTTCAGTTCTGTGTGGTTTGTTACTGCCACAGTGGAGAAGATGGAACTCTTAAATAGAAACACAGAGCACAGAATGGCCGTATTCTTTCTATGTGGCTCCTGTCACTTGTGAGAGGTAGGACCAAATGCAGGACCACTCCCTTGCATGCCTGACCAGCTGGCCATGGCTTGACACAGCAGCCATGGTTGCTTGTGTTTTAAACCAAAAGAAGTTGATGGGGTATGGGGTGGGGTGGTGGTGTCAGTTATCAAGTATGGAAAGCTACCATCAAAATGTGGTATGACTTTTATTAATGTCATAACATTAGCAAAAAAAGCAACAGTTCCATCCCGACATTCCACATGTATAGAGTATGATACAGTTCCACATGTATAGAGCATG
>NC_034599.1:115170351-115308768 GCF_900095145.1 Mus pahari | reverse complement strand
TACAGTTCCACATGTATAGAGTATGATACAGTTCCACATGTATAGAGCATGGTATAGTTCCACATGTATAGAGCATGGTACAGTTCCACATGTATAGAGCATGATACAGTTCCACATGTATAGAGTATGGTACAGTTCCACATGTATAGAGTATGGTACAGTTCCACATGTATAGAGTATGGTACAGTTCCACATGTATAGAGCATGGTACAGTTCCACATGTATAGAGTATGATTCAGTTCCACATGTATAGAGTATGGTACAGTTCCACATGTATAGAGTATGGTACAGTTCCACATGTATAGAGTATGATTCAGTTCCACATGTATAGAGCATGATACAGTTCGCTCTCAGTTCCTTCCCAAACCCTTCTCCTTCCCTGGCTGTTTTTCTTCCTTCCACCAGGTTCCCCTCTCTGCTTGCTTGGCTACTCTTTTCCCTCAGCCCTGAAGAGAGCTCCCTCTCCCATCTTACAACCTCTGTCCTAGTTTCATGATCTCTCTCTCTCTCTCTCTCTCTCTTTCTCTCTCACATACACACTACACACTCTCACACACTCTCACAAATGCACTTTCTCACACACACATCCACAGATATTCATCACACTCACACACTTACACACTCTCATACAAACACATATTCACACACATTTACACACACTCACACACACTTACTTACAATTTTTAAATCTAAGTTTTGTTCAGAAAAGAAAATGTGTGTTTATTCATGGAAAAGTACTTCTTGGAGCCCATTCAAATTGAATATTGCTGAGAAATCTTTAAGAATGTTGTTTGAGGGCATGCCAGTGCAGCTACCTGAGTGGCCTAGGGTGGCATATGGCGAGCGATGACCAGAAGGCAATGCTCACTGTGGACGTGGAGCTGTTTTAAGCACTGGATTCCCACCAACCCCACAGCTTATGAACCAGTTATCACCTTATCTTACAGATGATAACCGACTGGCACAAACACATGCTAGTTCATCTTAAAACATACTCTTTAGTGGGAAGTCCACCACAGAACTGGGCACCGATGGCTTTTCACTGTGATGCTCTACCCAAGAGGACCTCTTCCCCGCTTTAATCTAGCTCACGATAGTACTGGAGGGAGAAAAATAACAGTGTACTGTGGAGGAGATGAAGTGGGAGCGGGGTTACTTTCCTTGGCTCTTGGGAATTCATTACCAAGGATATTTAATTTAGGATTAATAATCATTTTAACCAAGCCATTAAAGAACGTGCCAAACTAGCAAGGAAGGGGAAAAATGAATTTATGATCTGAAATTCGGAGAGTAAAGCTTTGCTCATTAGCAAGCAGCTTTTCTTTTGTAACACAAATAAATCTAATAAGGGTCAATTACACATTTTATTAAATTTTACAAAACTGTGTTACTGGTCCCTTCCTTGCTCAGTGCTGTCCCTGTCCGGTCAGTCATGAGCGGCTATTCTAATTGCTTGGGGGGTTTCTCCTTCCAGTTTTTACTTCCCACTAGCCTTTGGTATAGGTGCTTTCTTGGATATGGGTGTCTAGAAAGTCCATTCTCAAATCAAATTGCCTTGAGAACCAAGCCCCCTGAGTCACTTGTGGTGGGCACAGGCTGAAGAAATCACAGAGGGGGTAACTCCACTTCGTTAATCTGCCAGCAGCTCTCTGCTATCCACTGTGTGCCAAGCATAACACAGCCACAAGAGAGCCCAGCACGTGCCCACCCAGCAGGAGCACATGGCCCAGTGGGATTGCACTGTAGAGCTGACCCTTCAGTGAAGGAAGGTCAACACGTTGCACTGTTTGGTTCCCATCCAAAGCCTTCCTCCGCAACAGGGAGAATCCGTGACTGGGAATCGGCAGTGGTGTGATGGCCGACCGTGTCATTTTGCTTTTTTCTGCATGGTCCTCTTTGATGTCTTCCTGTTGGCAGTGGGAGCCTGCTGCTGTGGTCAATGCCTACTTTCCCAGATGCTTCTGCCAGCTACTAACTTTGCTGTGAGAAGTTCTGACTCTCATTTTATCTATCTATTTATTTATTTATTTAGAGTCAGATTAACCCCCTTTCCCTTTCCGTGAGGCTGTTAGCTTGATTTTTAGTTTGGAAGGGGAAGATGGAGTTGAAAAACCCGTTCTGTCTGGATCTGTGCCAGAGAGGCAGAGCTGAAGATTCCACTGGATGCTGTACCTGCCACTGCACAGTCATCCACCTTTGCTGTCTTGTGCAAAGTCCACTTCTTTTTCCAGATGAGCCTTGGGACATCTCTGGATTGGCAGAAGCAGGGGTTCAACTGGTATCTGTTAGGGAGGGGCCCCAACTATGCTTAATAATATAGACTCCCAGCAAGCACTTCAGCTGCTCTGCAGGCTGCGGCTTCCCGATCAGTTTCCCCACTGTCTGGCTGGGCTGTCTCCACCTCTGTGATGCTTTCCTTGCGTTCTGACCTTAGGTAAATTTGAGAAGTTGGGGAAGAAGGCTGGGGAGATGGTTCAGTCAGCAAAGCACTTGTCTCATAAGGATGCAGACCCGAGTTTGATCCTCAGAACTAATGTTAAAAAATTGGACGCGGTAGAGTATGCCTATAGTGCCAGAACTTGGAACGCAGAGATAGGGGGTTCCTGGCTCACTAGCCAACCAGCCTAGCTGAATTGGTGAGTTCCAGATCAGTGAGAGATGCTGTTTCAAAAAACAGTTTGAACAGTGTCTTGAGGCAAGACACTTGAGTGTGCGCACACACATACATATGCACAAACCTTGAGTGTGCACAGGAAGAATACTAGACCAAACCAGCTAGGGCTACATGACAAGACCCTACCTCAAGACACACATGTGAGAACACACACACACACACACACACACCAGGGTAAGGAGGGAGTATGTGGCGTTGCTAGACTCTCTAGCGTGCTGTTTTCTCCTGGCTTCTAATAGCAGGGTCCTTCCAAAGAATTGCTGAATAAGCCTTTTCTTTTTCCTTTTTTTCCTCAGTGAAACAAGGAGTGACAGCACAAAGCAGAGCCAACCCCTTCATAAGGGCGGCCACAAGTGCTCAGGGGACACCATCCTTGGCCTTCATGCACACTAAGTCTCAGCTCAGCACAAGCTTTTGGTGCCACTCTGCCCTCTGGCAGACTCCCTGAAGAACTGGACACGGCCCTGTTCAGTGATGAGGCGTCTCCTGCGCTGCACTGGGAAGGCCCTGAGTGGAATGCTGATGTTCTTTGGGCCATTGTCTGTGTCCCTGAAGAGGGAGAATAATGTGCTGAAATGCTCAAAGACACGGGTGAAGCTCCTTCAATGACAGGAGCTTCAGCACACTCGCCTGTCTCCCCTTGGTGGTTCTTGAACCACCTGTTCCCAATGCTTTATCAACATCATCTTGATAAGACACCTGGCAGAGCTCAAGACACACAGAGGTTTAGAGGGTGAGGGACAGACTGTGTAATGGTTCTGGAATCAGCTCCTGCCACAGTATTCGAGGCCCTTGGGGTCCCTGCTTCATATCCCCTCAGGGTTAAGGGCAGCTACCACAGAACTGAGTCTACCCCTTCAACATTGAATTTCCTGCTTATTTGTGCTTTTAGAAACCTCAATGGCTGCATGTTCGCGACCTTCTGGCATCTACTACTCTAGACTGAGCTGCATGTTCGTACCTTCTGGCATCTACTACTCTAGACTGAGTTCTCAGCTCAACTGCTGCTAATGGGCTTCTCTGGGCAGCAGGCCAGCATGGGTGCTTAGCTCGGTGCTTATGACAGCTGAGGAAACAATATGGTCAAGAAGAAGCATGACTGTGGTGAAGTTCCCACAAGGCTCCAATAGCTGCCCAACCTGGGAGGACAGAAGCGGTTTCTCCCATGATGTGTGGGAAGGAATGACCTCAAACAGGGCTGGGCTTGCCACCCAAGGTGGCTCCAGGAGAGCTAAACATGGAGGCCTTGTTCAGTCAGCAGTCCCAGTCCCTGTGGGGCAGTTGGAGAAATGAAGAAGGGATGATGTAAGAAGGAGGGAGAAGTGTATAGCTGAGGGACCTGAGGAAGAAAACCCTGAGGTCACACAGGCTCAAATCCCACATTGTTCATTAAGATTCTGGACTTGCAATTACTCTCAGCTTCAGTGGTACCCAGTCCACAGTGAGGCTGCAGGGGGGGTCACAGACAAGAAGGCACTCCTGGCTCCTCAGGACATAGCTATCAGTCATAGGCCCTCTCAGAAGCAGGAGTGCAATGTTTCTGGGGGCTCTGAGCTGATGCCTTCCACACCCTCCTGTTTCATGACCTTTCCCAGCCTTCCACACTGAAGGCTGATGGGTCCCCAAAGAAGCAGCGAAGAATGCCATTCCTCAGCCCAGAACAGAGACGATTCTTGGGGCTTCTGACCAGACAGGCTAGCCAAGTTGGTGAGCTCTAGATTCACTGAGAAACTGTGTCTCAAAAAATAAGGTGGACTCTTTAACCCAAACCCTTCAACATGGGCCAAGTTTACACCAAGTCTTTGAAGAAGGTGGTACCAATCATCATGGAGAAGTATACACATGCCTGAGTAGTTAGTGACTTCCACCATTATCGCCAACAAGAAACGCTTCAGTAAGATAGCAGGCTACCTCACCCGTCTGATGAAGTGGATACACAAAGGTCTTCTGAGATAATTACATTCCTGAGGTGTCAGCCCTGGATCATGAGAGCAGATCCTAACACCAAGGAACTGCTAAAATTTCTGGACTTTGACAGTCTCTCCAACCTGCAGGTCACACACCCTACAGTTGGGATGAATTTCGAAACACCATTAGGAGACATTTGAATCTATTCTGTTCTGTAATGTTCTCAATAAACCTGATGGCAATTTAAAAAAAAATAGTAAGGTGGAGGATGGTTGAGGAAGATAGCCAAGATTGACCTCTGGCCTTCATGCGCAGGTATGGATGTGTGCAGGCCCATGAATGTGCCTGTGATTGCATGTACACACAGACACACACACACTCACACAAATAGTAAGGCCTATATTTGCTTCTCTATGCTTAGCATAGTGAGCCTGGCTTCCTTCCTATGATAGGAGTTTGAATGCTGACACTTCTTTTGGTCACAGGATTGAGTAGGAAGAGGGACCTGGTAGTATGTGGGGCCACAGGAGACAGGAGAGGAAAAGAGCAAATGCTGAGTTGTGGAAGGCTTCTTTGCCTGCCCCAGGTAGATCCTGACGAGGAGGTGTGGGTAGGGTGCTATGAAGGCAGGAGGCTTCTGAGTCCTTCCTGGAGTATTGTTGCCCTAGGCTCCATGGGTCTCTGCTCCACCTCATGTTTCGGTACAACTCCATACTCTGTATCCCCCCAGCCTGTCTTCTAAACTCTCAAGGCACGGGCTCACTGGTAAGAGTCCCCGAGGGATAGCTGGCTGCCTACTGGATTCAGAGCACGCCGTTGCTCTCTTCCCTTTGCTGCAGTCTGGATCTCCTGAAGCCTGGCTCTGGCCCAGGCCTTAGTTATTGATCAGGCATGCTGTGAATTCCCTTCTCCCAGGGATCAGGTGACTTCACCTCCTTTCCCTTTGATCAGCCCAGCCTGAGGAAGGGACAGCTTCGGGTCACTGCCGACCTCTGGTTTCCTTGCTGTCCCCTGTCCACCTTCAGCTCCTCCATCACCAGGGTTAAACCTGTCTTATTCAAGGACTGTGAAGCTTGATGGCCAGCTGTGCATTAACAACCATGGGGACCTCTAGGTCCGTGGGTCCCAACCTTCCCAATGCTGGGACCCTTTAATACAATTCCTCGTGTTATGGTGTCCCGAACCACAGTACTATTTTTTAATTGCTACTTCATAACTGCAATGTTGCTAGTGTTATGAATTGTAAGGTAAACATCTATGTTTTCCAGTGATCTTAGGTGACCCTGTGAAAGAACTGCTCTTCCAGGAGCTTACCATTTGCTTAGCACCCATGTTGGGTGAGAAAGACGATGGGGCCGTGAGGTCTTTCCAAAGAACCTCTGATTCTCAGATCTCTTGCGGCAATCTTGGAGACTTGTCCTTGGAGACTAAGATTTGATTGCAGGTGGGTCCAGCCATGACAGTTGCAGGTTAGACTGAGGGTTGGAGAGCTGTCACAGCAGGGCATATACAGGATCAGAGGCTTCTGGAACAACCCAGGAAAGAACAGATCCCGAATTCCTGAAGTCTTAGCCTTAGGGATGGTCGGCAGGCTTGAGGAAAACAGACATGGCCCCTGGCCACGCCCTCAGCCCTCTGGACACAGGGAATCCTTTGGTGAATTCAGCAACCTCTGGAAAGGATGTGAGGGGCAGTAAAGACCAAGGAAACCGTGTAGAGACAGAGGCACACAGCCACCATTTGGTAACAAATTCACATTTCTTGTTTTCTCAAGGATAAAGAGCCAAGAGGGGGAAGGGTTCTGCGTGCGATGAAGATCATTTTCCTTGCCAGGACTGTGTACTTACAAACTACGACCAGTAGCAGAGCAGGCCCGTGCCTCCACTTCCCTGTCAGCGGATTATCCCTTCACAACCTTTGTATTTCTTTCAGCATTACCCATCTCTCTGTTCTCCCTCTCAGTACACCATGGCCAAGCTACTGTATGCTGAGTAGCTGTCTGCTTTCTGTGAGCCTCAACCATCCTAACTGGGAAACACGGTTAAGAAGGAGCTTATTAGTTACTTTTTTGGGGGCCATGACAAAACCAGCATAGGAAGTAAGGGCACACTGTGTCTGGGCACATAGTCATCAAGGGGAAGCACAGTGTCAGAAGAGAGGGGCAGCCAGTCACACCGTGTCCTCAGTTAGAAGCAAGGAGAGGAACAATGGCGTTCAGCTGGCGTCCTCCTTTCTGGATGGTCACTCTAGGACTCTGTTCCATGAGCTGCTGCTGCTCACATTTGGTGGGGGAGGGGCCTTTCCGTGAACCCAACCTACAGCTTCCTTACAGTCATGTCCAGAGGTCTGTCTCCTGAGTGGTTCTAGATCCGTTCAGGTGACACTCAATTTCAGCCACTGCAGAGAGTGTTTCTGCCATCTGAGTACCACTTGTCTCCTTGCCTCCTTTGCCTGGTGAGCAGAAGTAAATGATCAGATGGTTCTGGCAGACCCTTTACAAAGCAGGCTCCTGCTGAGATGTCCCTGTCCCAGCTCCCAAAGCAAACACAGCTCAGATCGATGCCAGAGAGAAACGGCAGTGTGCAGGGGCAGGATTTCACGGAGCTGATAAGTGTTAAGCTGGAGGTTGCTAAAGCCACATGTAGTTAGCAAAAACTAAAAATCGTGTCAAGTAACCAGAGGAAGGCACGGTGTGGTTTGTCTTGGTACTGAGAGCAAACCCTCATTTGTTCAGTCTCTCGTGGACATATCAAATGTTCGGTGCACTAGCCCTGGCTCAGAATACGGCAAACAGCAGAGATGAAGACAAAAATCTGTAAAACACAAGACAAAACACATCTCTGTAATCTTTGTTTTCATTTTTTAAGCTTGGAAAAAAAAACCCTCACTCAATCTTCCCAGCAACTTGAACGGCGTTTGATCTTTTAGATGGGTTCACTCACAGGCTGTTTCTGGATGTGTTCAGTCCTCCCCACTCTTAGACTTTAGGGGAGTAGCCGGCATTACCTTCCTGTGACAAACCCGCTGTCCTTGGGGACCCACTTCTGCAGTTTGGCTTTACTTGTTGGAAAAGTGAGGTCTCTTCTTGTTTTATTATTTCAGGCTCAGGGAGACCCCACGTTGTTCACACAGATACACATGAAAACTAAACCTTAAAAACAGACGGAACTGTAGCTGTGAACATGCTTCCGCACACCTCTTTAAAGTTTCAGCCCACAGGTCTCATGGCCGTGTTTTTAGGAGAATGGTCCTATAAGAGAGAGTTCCTGAACAACTAGCTGCCAAGTTCTCCCTCTTCTGAGGCAGCACAGGAAACCTTCCCTTCCCACAACCTTGTCAGCCTCACTATTCACTCTTTCTACTTTCTCTCATCTTTCTATGGGTGTAATACATTAAGTCCATTATTTTAATTATATTACCTGGTCACTAGCATTTGAAAAATCTTGTCTGTGAATTGACAAAACCTCTCCTTTATCTATTCTCTGTAAGGCTTCCAAATGCCTGTTGTTAATTTCCAACACATACACACATGCACACATACAAATATGCACACATACACACACACATACACACTCTACCTATTCTGTGTAAGGCTTCAAACTTTCTCTTGTTAATTTCTAACACACACACACTTACACACACTTGTGCACACATATACATAAACACACTTGCCCCACACACACGTGTGTGTGTATATATATATGCATATATATAGCATATATATATATGCATATATATAATTTAAAATTTTGAGGGGTATACATTTTATATTTTACTGTGAGTATGTGCATGTGTGTGCATGCCCTTGGCCTGGTAAAAGCACAGAGGTCAAATGGCAACTTTCAAGTGTTGGTTCTCTTCTTCCACCACTTGGGTCCTGGGGATCCACTTGGGTCATCAGGCTTGTACCCACTGAGCCACCTTACTGGCCCCCGATTTTTTAAAAAAATCTGTTTATGATCTGTTTGTTATAGTTATCTGTTGACTAGAAATCGCCCAACATGGCTTGCTGCATTTGTATATGAGTCTTATCTCCCTGCAACCTCTTGGTTAGGGCAGTGTCCTCACTAATCATCCTTTGTTGTCTTTATTGATACACCATTCATTTTTCTGCCTTTAATCAATTTGGATTCTTCCTTCAGAAGGTACAGAGGGGCAGGGCAGCTTGTATTGTTGCACAGAGTGGTCCAGCTTCCTGCTCCCATTGACTGAACATTCATTCACCTTCATCCCTGCATCAACTCTGTAAGTGTGTATGCGTGTGCATGTGTATGTGTGTGTAAGTGTGTGTGTGTGCATGTGTATGTGTGTGTAAGTGTGCGTGCATATGCATGTGTATGTGTGTGTAAGTGTGTGTGCGTATGTATGTGTATGTGTGTGTAAGTGTGTGTGCGTGTGAATGTATGTTGGAAATTAACTACAGACAATTCGAAGCCTTACAGAGAATAGATAAAGGAGAGGTTTTGTCAATTCACAGACAAGATTTCCAAACACTAGTGACCAGGTGATACAATTAAAACTTAATGAATTCCACCCATAGAAAGAGAGAGAGAAAATAGAAAGATAGTGAGTAGTGAGGCCGAGGAGGTTGTGGGGGGGGAAGGTTTCCTGTGCTGCCTCAGAAGAGGGGGAACACACAAGTACACATGCCTAGTTGGATCCTGCATCCCCATTGGGACTCTTTTACATCTCATTTTCAAACCTTACAAACACCCTTCAGGTTCTACATCTTGTTTCATGGTGTCATGTTTGGTGTAATGTAAAAGCCATAAAACTAAGAAAAGTCCTAAATCAAAACTCCGACGTCATGTAACATGAAAATAAGAATGCAGCCTCTGTGTCACAGGGAGCAGGGTTCGAATCTCACTTCTGGCGTCTGACATGCCTGCAATTACATCACATTTTCATCCTGTGGATGGAATAAATCACCGCAAGCTTGGTGACTTACGTTAACTCAGAGCTACCCTCCTATAGCTCTAGAGGTCAGAGGCTAATATGGATTGACAGGCTTCTGTTCCCCCAAAAGCCCCAAGGCAGACCGTTTCCTGGCTGCTTCCAGCTACCAGAGGTGCCAGTGGGGCTATCACTGTGACTTCTGACTCCATCGCCACACCTCCTTCTGACTCCCCTGCCTACTTCCTTCTCTTATAAAGACCATGTGACTATGTGGCACCCATGAGCTAATCCAGGGCTCTCTCCCCATCAGAACTCCAGTCATGCCTGTAGGGTGATAGTTATGAGGTTTGGCAGTTGGGATACTACATCAGTGACTTTATCACTCCTGTGACAGTATGCCTAGCAATAGCAACATAAGGAAGAGAGGGCTTGCTTAAGATCTTGACATTTGGGGGGTACAGCCTACGGAGGAAGGGAAGGCATGGCAGCCTGGATGGGAAGCAGCCCATCACATCACATCCATAGACAGGCAGGAAGCAGTGTGCCATGAATCCTGGGGTCAGCCCAACCATTCTGGAAACACCTCACAGATGGTTCCCAACTCAGTCGCCTTGCCAGTGAGGATTAGACATCGCAGAAGAGGATGTTGCCATGGTTTGATTATGAAACATCCCCACAGGCTCACATGTGGAACCCTGGGATTCCAGTTCGCACTATTGTTTCCAGAGCTGGTGAAGCTTTGTGAGAACTAGCTGGGGAAGTAGGTTACAGGAGTTCTGTAGGAAGCAGGCTACAAAGTGTCTTTGTGATTCCTAGTCCCCAGCCCTTCTCTCTCTCTCTCTCTCTCTCTCTCTCTCTCTCTCTCTCTCTCTCCCTGCCCCCCCCCCCCCCCCGCGCTACCTACGGGCAGCTGTCACAATGACAAGAAAACATCTTTGGGGAGCCATTATTTTGCCTACTACAACTTGGACAGGAAACTTATTGTCTCTGAGTATCAGTTTCTTTATCTATAAAATGGAGATCATAAGATAAATAGAGGGGATAGAAAGATGGCGCAGGAGTTCTTTGCTGCTCCTGCAAGAGATCCCAAATTTGTTTCCCAGCATTCACATGGCAGCTCTCAACTGCTTGTAACTCCCACTCCAGGTATGGGACACCTCTGGCCTCCTTAGGTACTGTACTCAAATGTACTTACTAACACAGAGATGCACACATACAGACACACACACACACACACACAGACATGGATGCACACACACATAGACACATACACACCCACACACAGACATATACACAGAGATACAGATGCACACACATAGACACACACATATATATACACACACATACAAACAGAGACACGGATGAGCACACATACACAGACACACATAGAGAAACACACATAGACAGACATATGCAGACACATGTACAGACACATAAACATAGACTCACAGACATACACACAGAGACAGAAAGTCACATACACAGAGAGTCTCTCACACACACATATACATACACATACATATGGAGACACTGATGCACACACACACAGACACACACATAGAGACACGTACAGATACACACAGACACAGACACACAGACACACAGAGAAGCACACACAGACACACATAATTAGAAATAACAAAAATGATTTGAAATAATGGGTAGAAACTGTTAACTTCGCTGAGTGCTGGCAGTGTGGTGAGGACTTGGTCTATGGTAATATGACCATCACTAGTGAGTGTGGTAGCTCTGGAGGGTGGTCTAGCAAAGTTCCTGGACCTTTTTCCCAGCACAGCCAGGGACTGGGGCAGAGGGTGACCAGCTTAAGGCTGGGGACAATCCAAGGATATTGTGTTTGCTCACTCCCCCATTGGCTTATTTCCCCTTCAGTCTCAGAAGCTATTGAGGTTCCCAGGTGGGACCTGCAGGTACACTGGGAACCAGATGGTTGGTGGCCTCAGCGTAAGGGGTGGGGGTGGGGGTGGGGGACCCTGTCTTAACTCCTCTGTATCCCCCCACTTCCCTTCTTCAGTCTGCTCTCTATGGTAATAACAGAAACCACTTAAAACCAGCCTAGGGGATGGAAGGTGGGCCTGGGAGCCGGGTGGGTGGCAGTGTGGTGGGGTGCACACATGTGTGTGTGGGGTGTTTCAGCCTGCATTAGGGGTCCCTACCACATATCTAGGACTGAGAAAATTAGCATTTCACTGGATTCTGCGTGCCCTCTCCCATCCTCTCCCAGGCAAAGTGCTTCAGGCGCCTCTGCTAAGCCACAGGAGAGAGTGGCAGCTTCTAGCCAAGCTAACAGGGCTGCCTGCACCTCTGGCTCAAGACACCATCTCAGCTCTGCACAAAGTCACTCAGGTGACCTCAGCAGCCACCAGTTGGTGCAATTATCTTCCATTTCCGGAGGAGGAAGGGAGGCTCAGAGAGGTTAAGTGGCCCGGCTATCAGGAGAATTTGGACCCAGACAGTTTGGCTCCAGAGTCTATACCCCAACCCCACCACTCCCTCTGCTTCAGTGCGAAGGCTGGGGGCTCTTGTTTGAAAGGTGGTGGTTGAGGGGGTCAATGCTGTGCCCCTCCATTGCAGGCACCACGATTCTGGTCGTCTAAAGCCCAGAGACACAGGATGCCTCTGCGTTCCTAGCTTCAGCCGATGAAGTGGACCGTCTGGCGGCTCTTTGTCAAATCAGATCTGAGCCATCTTTCAAGTGAGAACACAGAGGCTTCGACGTTTCATCAGACTCTTGGCGTGCAGTTTTCTTCAGCATCTTCCTCCCAGGGAGTGATATGTTACATTAGACGGAAGCTCGGAGGCCACCTAATCACAGCTTCTTCCAAATATGGTCCAGAAAATGCTCCAGTGGCCTTCCTAAATGCATGTACCTAATAAATTCAAATTCATTAAAAGAACTAAAAACTATCATAATGCATTGTCCTACGGTGTTTCATAACTCTACGACATGAACCGTTCCACGGTCATCTAATAATCTGTAGCTGTTTTAATGACTATGCAGTACTCCATTGCTAGAATTCACGGAGATTGAATTAATCACTAGTCTCAGATTTTCGCTTCTCAGTTGCTTCCCAACTTTCAATTTTGTAAGTGCTGAACCCAGAATGCAATGATACACCCCAAGGACAAACAGGCAGCAATAGCTTTGCCAGGACAAAGAGTGGCTCTGCTCAGCTCGGCTCGGCTCTCTTCCCTCCCCTCCCCTTCACTTTTCTTTCTTTCTTTTTTTTTTTCTTTTGAGAAAAAGTCTCACGTAGTCCAGGCTGGCCTCTGAACTCACTATGAAGCTGTCTTGGTTAGCTTTTGTTTGTCTGTCAAATGACTAGCTGTCTCTTCAGAAGAGGGACCTTCAATTGAGAAGCAAGTCTGCAAGGCATTTTCTTGATTGATAGATGTAGGTTGGGCCCTGCCCACTGTGGGTGGAGCTACCCCAGGCAGGTGATCCTGTTGTTTAAGGAACTAGGCTGAGGAAGCCATGGGGAGCAAGCTGGTAAGCAGCATTCTACTGTAAGACCCCAAAGGAGGGACTCCCTCTGGTCCGGTACTCTCTCGGGTCCCCAGTAATTCGAAATATACCTTTTACACCTTGCTGTAAATCACATGAGGTACTTTATTTAACGAGGCCTCGGGCCAACTCGTATCTCACGCAGGAGACAGAGGAGTCGACCCAGTCCCTCAGAAGTAAAGGGTTTTTGTAGGGTTAGGGTTGGGGGGGCAGGGAGAGTTTGTGCAGCCACCAGTGATTGGCTCATTTGAACATACAATACAACAAGATAGTACAGCCAGCCGGAGTGGCAGAATTCCAGAGGCCTGGGGCCTAGTCTGGGGCACCTCTGGTCAGTATGTGACCCTGAGTGAACCGGGGTGAGATGCCTCCTTGGCAGAGTTTATGAGCTAACCTTGACAGCCCCGGCTGGCTCCGGCACTCCTTTATCTGTATGGCCTTGTTAGTCTTAGCGGCCGGGTGGGCTCCGTAAAGTCTGGACTATGTCTTTTCACAGTGTTCGGCCTTGAGCCTTTGAATTTTCTTTTCAGTCTCAAACATAGGAAGATGGGTGCCTGACTGGGGCAACTGAGATAATTGCCTAGCTAGCTGTCAGGTGGAGGAACAGAAGACCTTCAGCTGCCCTAAGAGAACAAAGGCTCTTTACTAGCCACATTCCTAATGATCTAGGGAACAGGTTTTGGGGAAGTCTTAAAGTTAGGGCTGTACACTACCATGTCCTCTGCTTCAGGTTCCTGCTTTGAATTTCTGCCCTGACTGCCCTTCATGGTGGACTGTCAGCTGTAAGACTGAATAAACCTCTTCCTTCCCAAGCTGATTTTGGTCATGGTGTTTGTCACAGCAATAGAAAGCAAGCTAGAACAGCAGCCAAGGCTGACCTAGAACTTCAAATCCTCCTGTATGCACCTCCTGAATGCTGGAGCTACAGCCATACTCCACCATGCCTTGGCTGGGGATTAAACCCAGGGCTTCATGAATGTTAGGGAAGCACACTGCCAACTGTACTGCATCCTCAGCCCAGAACGTCACACTTCAAAACGGTCAAATTCTTCTCCAGAAAGTTGAGCCGGACCCACACACCTCTGGATAGAGTATGTGCTGACTTCCTCTCCTTGTTCTGGCTTTCCTTTCGAGAGAGACCCTTAAATTATAAACAGGTTACATCTTTGGGGGGGGGGGAATTGCCTAAATAGCAACCTGCCAGATCTCAAGAGACTTCGCATGATCGCAGATATTTGAAGCGTTTAGGAAATTCAGTTTGTTCAAGATGCTCCAGGATTCAGCGAGACTCTGCAAGAGTCACAGCAAAACAGGAGGGAAAGGGACTTGGAGATGCTAATCTCCGAGCAAGTCTCCTCAGGCAGGAAGCAGACACTGTCTATCAAATGAAAGAGGAGGTGTTCAATGCTCCCTGGCAGGTTTCCCGACCTCCGATCTGACAGGGTTGCAAGCACCTCCTGCTGCAGATCCACTGCAGGACTGTTCATGGCGGGCAACCTGGGCAATTAGAGGTTTCTGTTAATTCTCTTCCTTCTCATTCTTCGGGCTTCCCCTCCTCCTGGAGTATCAGCAAGTCAGAGTGACAGGTATTTAAAGGCAGCCTGTCACGCTTCAGCAGCTCGGCTGGGGGAATGACTGATTTCTGTGACATTCTAAACAGCTTTGTGTGTGCATGTGGAGACCCACAGACCCCTCACCTGCTGCCGTCTGCCTCGCAAAGCAGCAGTGGTTTGGTATTCCTGGCGATGGTGGGGGGTCTGGGCAGGAAACAGACTTACAATCTGTAGATGTTTCTGCATGCTTGTTTGTTGAAATGCCCTATAGGTGGATTTCGGCAGCAACAAAGAAGACTTTCAGGGTGTGGCTTAAATTCCCTTCCCTGCAAGGGTTGCTTTAAAAATCACTTTTGTTAATAGTCTGGGGACCATGATGTCCTCAGCAAATATAAGAGATACACGTGAACCCAACTGACGCTTTTCTTCTCCCCACTCAGCAACTACAGGAACAGACGCCCGTTTAGAGAAGGCCTGTTCCCTTTTTATATTCAAGGCTTGTTGCTAAAAATTCCCTTTTAGATGAATTATTAAACCCAATTTTTGAAATAAGGACAATGCAGACTTCTTGATTTCTTCTTTGTCTCTGATTCATGACAGGAACCTGGTGAGCTGGCGGGGGAGGGGGCAGCAGAGTGAAGATTGAGAAGCCAGGTGTGGGGGGGGGACAGGAAGTAAGAGTCATATATGGGAAGAAAGGTCATTTTACAGTCCCCAGATGTCCCGTGTGACCATCCAAGAAGGAACTAAGAGAGTCTAAAGAGAACCAGTTGTGCCTCTCTCTCCCTTGGCTATCAAGCTAGTGAAATAATGGGTCCCTAAGGAATTGGAATGTTCTCAGGGGTCTCATGTTGGGGGGAGGGGAAGGGGAAGGCTGAGACCTGGTGCCAGCCAGAGGGGGTTCTTGTCTCCCAGAAACAGATTTCACACAGTTCTGACAACTTGTTAGACAACCCTGTAAGAAAAGGCTGGAACTCAGACGATGACCTGGACTGCTTAGCTCCGGAAACCTCTTGTCTCCTATTTTAATGAATTTCATGTCAGGACTCCTAAGATGGACTCAAAATATAGAAGTGTCAAGCGGTCCCTTTGTCCTCCTCCCCAATACAGCCACACTGAATACACCCTCCCCCCTTCTCTGCCTCTAGCCATTCCTTGCTTCTTTAATTGCCTACTGAGGCTGAGGCTCGGCCTAGCTTGTCCAAGCTGCCTGCTCAGGCCCAAGCTCTGGCCTGACAACTCTGGTAACACCTGCTCAAACAATGGTTCTTTATCCGTCATGGAGAAATGCACTAACACACAGTTAGCTGCAAACCCAAGCTTCTTCTCCTCTGCATTCATGGAAGTGTGAATTTTGGATTTGCCAGAATTCCTTCAAGAAAGAGGTCATCCTCGGGACCAGGAATTGATTAGCCTAGAATCTCAAGGTGGCGATCTTGAAGAGGAGAGGGGTTTGTGTGACTACTGAAAGGGACTAAGCAAGAGGGACACGGGAAAAACTAAGGGGACAGTAAGCCGCAGTACATGTAGCCCCTGTGTCCTGGGGACAGGGCTGTCTGGGGAACCTGACTGATTGTCTAGGTAACACACCTCACATAAGGGGGGCACCACCCCCACCTCCCCATCAAATCTGTAGCAGCATCTACAATTTTTTTTGAAAGCATCAACGCCTTGGCGAATGAATATTCTCCTTACTATTTTTTTTAGAACCCTGTTATAAAATTTATATCCCTTTTTGTAATACATGAATTTTGATAGCAATTATATATAAAAAGAGTTAACTGTGAACTTAGAATTCACATCTTTGAGCCAGCTTTGGTTGCCACCTGCCAGGCAAGACTTCTCTGCTGGTACAGGGTCACCTGGTGTCTCAGTCTGTATAGGCTATTATAGAGAAGCACCTTGCATTGGGTTAACTTATAAACAACAGAAAGGTGCTGCTCAAAGTTCTGGAGGCTGGGAAGTCCAAGATCAAGGGGCTGGCAGATTTTATGCATGATACATAGTATTCTTCTGTGGTCACACAAGGCAGAAGTGGAAAAGGGTTCCTGTAAGCCTCCACCTTGTAACACCATTATGTTAGGGGTTAAATTCTAAAAGAATCCAGGGTACAGTCATGGGGGAACAAGGTGTCAATATTCAGCCCCTGGTGAAGCCAAAGCTTTGTTTTTACCAGGTGACTGAGAGACACAGGGGCCACGTGCACTGTGGCTTACTGTCCCCTCAACTCTTCTGGTGTCCCTCCTGCTTGGTCCCTTTCAGCAGCCACACAAACCCCCCTCCTCTGAGAGACAGCTGCCATTTTACAGTTTATGAAGTGCTGTTCTTCTGTTTCTAAGACGGAACGCTCATCAGACTCACCTGGGGGTCTGTAGATCTGGGCTGGTTTGGTTTGGGGCATCAAGAGTTAAGGGCTCCTTGGATCAAAACACTTTTTACATTGTTCTTAAAACAAGAGGCCATGTGAACAGCCTGGGCTGGACATAGTCCCTGCTTGGGAAATTTGGCTTTCCATCATCACTGCTGTAGAGGACATGGGTTCTGTCTTCTGTACCAACATGGCAACCCACAACCATCTGTAACTGCAGTTCTAGGGCATCCAATATCTCTTCTAGCCTCTGCTGGCATGGCATGCCCATGGCACACAGAAATACATGCAGGCAAAACACTTCTACATGTAAGATAAAAACCAAACAGCTTCTTTTAAACAAGTATTGAGAGAGGGTAGGTTTTTTTAAGGGGACGTGCCACATGAAGCGTATTCTTGTGGATTTAAATATTTCAGAATAATTAGTAGATTCTCAGAGCTCTCTAAGGAGGCCGGCCACACACAAAGGCCCAAGATCAGCATGAGATCAGTCATTTCAGTAACACAGAACAGAGACAGTTAAAGGAATGAGTTTCGCTGTGCTGAAAGAAACACACTCCGAGCTTAGAACTCTGTACGCAGCTAGGCAGCACTCTTGCCCACTGAGGTACATTTTCAGTCCTCCAGATTTAAATCTTAAAACACTGTGCCTGGCCCAGCCGTGACTGGAAATTATTTTCTCCATTGCTTTCTCCAGCCCCTTGGCTTTTCTCTGGTCACAGCACAGCCTTGGTGACTGAGGTAAATGGCGGGCATGTCAAGTAATATGTCTCTATCTCCACCATGCAAATAATGAGGGATCTCTTGGACAAAGATTTTATCTATATGAATAACAAGACAAGACAAAAGAGCGTGTCTCTAATCTACTGGAATGGATGAAAGGTTTCCCGGTGGCACAGATGGTTGGTTGCCTTTCCTAGACTGTGACAAGCCTGGCAGTGGTCTCTTCACTCATGGTCTGAGAGGACCCAGGAAAAGGAAGGCGGGACAGAAACCAGATCCATGGTGGCTGTGGTAGAGCATTGTGACTATAACTCCCCTTCTCACAATGGGGTTTGGTTGGTCAGGGAGCACAGAAAGGGCTGTGCCGCTGCTCTCCTGACCATCTCCTGTCCCCCTTTCATTCAGTCTGGGCCTCCAGTCCCTGAGACAGTGCTGCCCACACACAGATCAGTTCATGTTCCCTCTGCTCTGGAAACACCCTGATAGACACACTCAAAGGTGTGAGCCACTAGTGGGACAGGTGGGGGTTTGTTTGGTTTTCAATAATTCATTTTTTTACTCTATGTGTACTGAGTGTTGCCACCTCCACTCCCATCTCTTTCTGTTACTCTGTCTCTCTGGCTTTCTTACTCTGTGTGTGTGTGTGTGTGTGTGTGTGTGTGTGTACACGTGTGTGTGTGTGTGTGTGTGCATGCACATGCACCATATGCATGCAGTGCCCACAGAAGCCATAAGAGAGCATCAGATCTCCTGGAACTGGAGTTACAGATGTTTGGGAACCACCAAGCAGGTGCTAGGAATTGGTCCTCTAGAAGAGCAACCAGTGCTCTTACTTCTGGGCCACCTCTCCAAGTCTAAATGCATACAGGTTGAAGACAGACTTCAAGGATCTTGAGGATTCATTTAAGGGAACACAGCATGTTTGCCAAGGGAGCGTGCAGCAATTCTTTTCTCAAAACAAAGTCCTTGCCCCTTCTTCAAGTAAGAGAAAGTTCTAGCAAAGTTTGATGTCTTGATTCTTCATCACTAACAGCTGCGGTCTTACTCTATGACCCCATACCTGGATTGCTGCCGTTTGACACAGGGGTTCCTCATTTTAAGGACACAGTGATTTTTGTCTCTGAAGAGAGCTGTGTGGATTATAGGTACCGGGGACTCTTGTCAACACCTCGCTTCTAACTTTGCTTGTTTGTTTTAATGCATTTGGAAAGATGCTAACACTGGCATGTTAAGTGATAGGCTGCATAAAGTTCTTGTGAAACAAAATACTTAGATTTTTAAAATCGGAATTTGTTTGAGAAAAAAAGACTGGTTTAGATGAGAATCCAAAAGCACACTGTCCAGGGTTAGGAAGAAAGAAACCTGACATGACGAAGGCATGCTTGCAGAACCCTTGGTCAAAGGAAAAGTTCCATAGGACATGGACATCTCAGCTTGTAGAACAGGAACTCCAGGGTACCCAAGAAAGAGACCTGGAACCCAATGGCTGCTGGAAGCACCAAGTGGAGCTGACCCATGGATGGAGGCAGGGACCCAAATTGGGGCTACACAGACTTTCTCCTGGTGGGATTCGGTCAGGAGAACATTAGTCAGCCATCCACCTGCAGACTCGGGCAGAGGTTGCATGCATTTGGGGTTGGGGAAGAAAGGAAGATGCAACCCGAAGTGAAGGTAGTGTGTGGTGCTGAGGCCTGGAGTCTCACAGTAGTTTGGTGAGGTAGATATATATTATATTCAATTTACAAAGGGCAAGCAGAACCTGGTAAAGGGTAAGAGATCCTGGTAAGTGGTAGAGCTAAGCCTCACATTCAGCTCTGCCTACTCAAGAGTCTGAGTTCTTAACAGTTCCTTCACACACACACACACACACACACTTAGGCAAATAGCCAACTACAGTCCTGGGCACTGTGTTCACAAATAGTGAGGTACATATTAGAAATGGGACATCCATGCATCCCAGCTTCCCTGTAGCCATGAGCTTCTCTGGGACATAGGTTCTGCCACTGGCCTGCAGCTCAGCATCCTTATGGTTCATTCAGGGCCTTGTCATCCCAGGCTAAGAACCAGAAGCATAACTTATCCAGCTGTGGGAGTCTGCTTGGCTCTCCTCGAGGCTCACATTCAAGGACAGGGCTCCTGGCCAAATGAAAGTGGGGCCTGTGCGAGTCCAACTGCACTTAAAAAATAATAGTAATTGTGTGTGCTTTCTTTAATGAGCTCACTCTCCTGCACGACTGCAGTGCTACACTCAGCCCTCTCCAGCCAAGCCCAGGCTAATCTAATAAAAACCTTAGCCCAATCCAGGCTTCAGGCTTCAGGCTCCAGTGTTCCAGCGCTTTCTCCACAATTCCCCTCCCCTCCTCCAGGGTAGGGAGCCCTCCATTAGGCAACCTGCAGGCAGGGACAGGAGGACAGAACCCAAATGGTAGCCAGGCAGAGCTATTCAGCTCCTTCTTAGTTGCAACCACCTAGCTTCTGCTACATTAACATCCAAGGCCTGCCTTGCCAACCACTCACCTGAATTCAGAATGCCAGCAGAAGCAGGGTGACCTCTTCACCTGAGCAGGTGGTGTCCCTCCCAGCCTCTGTGAGCCACTCCCACACTCCTCAGCCAAGTGCACGCCACCTCCCACCTCTTCCCTGATCCATTTGCCACCTGCCTTGATATTTTATCAACACTTTTCTTCTTCTTTAAAAAAGTGTGTGTGTGTTGTGGGCGTGTGTGTGTGTGTGTGTCTACAGCCATGATAAAAACAACTTTTAGGAGTTGGTAGCAAATAAAATTCACAAGTCTCAGGAAGGTCCTGAAACTCCTAAGATTCTCCTGGCCCCTAAGATCATACAAGCAGTAACGGCTGCTGGAGTAAGAAGGTCCTCTAATGGGCTGAGCTCTGCTCCTCCTGCAGGGAGCTCCTTATTTATAGCTTCCATGAGTCACCCGTCTAAGGTAAGGTTCTCATGGGTGCTTCAGTCTTTTCGTCACCCACACTCCTGTAAATGACCCCAATAAACTCCCTGGTTCATTAAACCAGACTTGAGTGTAATTGTTTCTTTGTTCTGTAGTTGGGGTCCTATCTAGGGTGAATAGACATTTCTTTCTGTCTCCCCACTTGCAGTGGTGGTTTGAATATGCTTGGCCCAGGGAGTGACACTGTTAAGAGGTGTGGCCTTGCTGGAGTTGGTGTGGTCTTGTTTGAGGAAGTGTGTCACTGTGGGTGTGGGCTTTGAGAAAGCTTCCTTCTAATTGCCTGGAAGCAGCCAGTTTTCTCCTGTTTGCCTTTGGAACAAGATGTAGATCTCAGCTCCTTCACCAGTGCCGTGCCTGCCTGGATGCTGCCAGGCTTTTTGCCATGTTGATAATGGACTGAACCCCTGAACCTGTAAGCCAGCCCCAATTAAATGTCATCCTTTATGAGAGTTGCTTTGGTCATGGTGTCTCTTCACAGCATTGGAAACCTAACTAGGACACCTGCTCATTCTTGTTTTTCTAGTGAGCAGGCTCATGGTAGTCACCTGGGGGTGGGGTAGGTCAGGGGAAGCAGAGGAAAAGTGAACAAAGTCAGGAGAGTTCTGGACTCGTTTGTAGAACCAGAAAGCAAATGTATTGTTTTGAAGCAATGGTCAGTTATGATAGTTAATATTGTGTCCACTCTCTATAGACACTCTCTCTCCTCCCCTCCTCCCCTCCCCCTCCTCCCTCCCTCCCTTCCTGTGTGTTAATAAGAACCAGAACAGGATGTCAAGTACCCTCCTCCAGTATTCTCCATATCTCACTTGGAGGCAGGGTCTCTCCCTAAACTTGGAACTCCCTTTTCTCTACTGAGCTGGAAGCCAGCAAGCCTCAGGGGTCCTCCTGTATCTACCCCCCTGGGAGCTGGGATTACAGGTATATTCCTGCTTGTCAGGCTTGAGGGCAGGCTGGTTTGCAGGGTCTCTGCGTATTTTGGCACAGATCTGAGGAGAGTGACCAGCACAATGGTCACAGTAAACAGAGTCGCTGGTTTCATGATTCTCGTTTTCTGTGTACTGTGTTAAGGTCCAGCACTCAGATAGGTTTCCTGAGCTTAGTGGACACTCCTGCAAGCTCAGAGGGAAAAAGATAGTCACAGAACCACTGTCAAGATGAAGGACAGCCCCATCCCCCGGGCCCCCGCTCTTGTCAGCCTGTGCCAGCTTCTAGAAACGAAGGATGTTTCTTGTCCCTGCAAGTTCTGTCTTTTCGAGAATGACACAGGAGTTCATGAGGTGCAGGCATGATCCCTCCATGTCTCCCAGTCACCAGTTGTCCAGCTGTCCAGCTTTTCCTCTGTCTGTCCATTTCCCAGTTGTCAGGTGTTTGCTTTCAGAGGGGTTAGCTCTGTGTGCTTTCACCTTCGAGTCATATATGTTTGCTGTCCCCGAGGTCTGATAGGAGGTGTCCCCAGGCTCTTTCTTTAATGGATGCTGCCTCTGGTTATCTAGCATGGGGCCTGAGGAACCTGCTCAATTCTGACTCAACGTCCACAGCCAGTGGGCGGGTACCACATGTGTCCAGAGTGAGACCTTGTGAATCTGTGTTGCCCCTGGTTACAGAAGACCTTTATAGTTATTTGGGCCCTGGGGTGCATTTCTGTGTCTTTCTCAAGGGTAGAGGCCACTTCCCACTCTCTTCCCCTAAGTGTGGTGTTCTGAATGCAGCTGCCCCAAGCTCCTTGTCTTACAGCACCTTGGCCTTCTATCCTAGGAAGGACATCTTGCCTTTCCTCTCAGAGCCCCCTACTCCCCGGGGTCTGCAATGGCTTCTTCTGCATCTGCCGAGGAAGGTCTGGAGGATCCTGTGTGTGCATACCTGTTCCCCTAGAAATGACAAAATCCGAAGAGTTCTGGCTTAAGGGGTGGACAGATCCCTTGATGGATTCATAGTAAGAGTATGTTATTTGGGAGGGCGGGCTAGCTGGAGGAAGTGAGTCACAGAGGTGTACCTTCTCCTTCCAGCTTCTTCCCCACTCTCTCCCTCTTACCCCGCCTCTATTTCTGGCTACGGTGAGGTGACCAGACTCTCCTTTACACATTACTGGGTTTTGATGCAGACACAATTGCCTCACCTCTGGCCTGCAAACAACAGGGCCTCAGCCTTGGGTTGAAACTGGGAGTCAAAATTGATTTTTCTTTCTTTATATCATTTGTCACAGGTATTTGTGATAGCAAGGTTAGACTGATGAACATAGTCGATTTTCTTTGAGAAGGGCACTACTGCCAATCAGGAAAGTCCCCCCAGGTGTCTAGCCAGTTCCCTGAGACTTCACATCCAAATGCCACCCCCTTAGAGGATGGATTTCAACACACAACTTTACAAGGACATAACGCCCCTGTACCTGTCCCCAGGGGCTCATTCTGCCTCTGCTCAGCCTTCAGTGAGTCCTCCTAAGTTATAGAATTCTTACTGGCCAAATGAATCTGGTGACATCTGTCCGGGCAAGTGCATGCTTATGCCCTGAGGGTCTTTATCTCTCTTTAGATTTGGGATCCAATATTTGTCCTGTAGCCTTAGCTTTCTTACAGGTTCAAGAAAAGCTGTAAATTTTTGTTTGCTTCATTTCCTGTTGTTAGAGCAGGATATTTCCTTAGTCTGTTATTTTTAAACAGAGGATAAGACAGAGATTCCAGTGATGGTGGAGGGACCATGACCTAAAGTAAACAGTGTTTCTACACACGGGAAAGAGACTCTGTCAACTTGCTCTGGTGACATTCTAACAGGCTGTGACAACATTGACATGACTCTGTGCCAGGGGACAAATAGCCCTGTCCCCACATCCCCAGGGAATCCACATATTACCCACCCTGGTACCTTCCCTAGGACCCCTCAGTCTAAGTGGTAAAATTAGCATGCCGAGTCCCTGTGGGACACTGCTAAGACCTGGCTGTTCACTGCCAGTGTCTGCTCTGTCTGGTGTTTGGTGACATGGGCAAGGTGCCTCTCAAAAACCACATAGCTGCCACTTCCAATAAGTGCCACTCACGCAGAAGCACAGCCTCTGAGAAGGGGCTAGGAGCAAGAGATGATTAAGGACACATTTTCCAACAAAAAGGTGCTGGATACCCTGACAGGAGAAGAGGGTAGGAACACGAGCGTGTGAGACACTAAGGAAGAACTCTCACAATAAAGAACAAGGTGGATTCTCCACGGGGGTAAGGTGGAAATGGATCTGCCTCGCAACAGCCTGGATCAGGGCGTTTAACCTTTTTCTACCTTAAAGAGATGCACAATTACAACAAAGTCATTAACTGCTTAGTAATTAAACACCAAAATAATTAAATTTGAAATTAAACACGATAATATCAAGTTGTTCAGACAGGATTTACTAGTGTCTAAATCTGGTAAATCATTTTTATTATGATCAGGATTGCATCTTAGAGGGAGGGCACTGAAAAGCAGGATTACGTCTTAGAGAAAAGCAGTTTGCACACTCTGAGGAGAAAGACGGCCCAGAGCTCTGATTCTGCCTTGAATTCTCTCAAAGATCAGATTGTTACAGACCGCCTCGAAAGCCTGAGTCAGAGGACAGACAGACACGTTCTTTCTTTCCCTTCCTTCTTCCCTCCCCACTCCGAGGTCTCGTGTAACCCGGGAAGGCCTCAAATTCCCTGTGTGGATTAGAACGGTGCTGAATTTCTGACCCTCCTGCCCACACCTCCTGAGTGCTGGGATTGTGAGTGTACATCACCATGCCTGGTTTGTGCAGAGCCGGGACTGGAACCCAGGGCTCTGTGTACACACAAGCACCCTACCAATCAAGCTACTTTCTTCACCCTGGATAAAAATGTTCTTGAAGAGAAACTGTTTTCTGATATTTGCACTTAAACTATTATTGCATACTTAGATTTTGAGATGTGACTGATGTTTCCTCACAGGCTATATTAATTTGTTTAGCAGGAGGAATATATGCTAAAAACATAGAGAGCCAAATTAATAGCTACCTATGGAACAACAAACATCCAGTGTCTTATTTGTCGCAAAATACCGTGCTGGAAAATTCTAGAATGGAAAGAGATGTACAAAACAGTCTCTTCTCTCCAAATGCAGAGAAATAATCCATGGGGGGTGGGGAGGGGAAGGCAGCAATCAAGGCACACAGATAATCAATAATCAGCAGGTATGCAGTGCGGTTAAGTTCCTGTGTTGACCTGATGGGGCCAAACATCATGCCCAAATGCTACTGGAGATGTTCTTGTTTTTCTAAGGTGACCTTAAAGTCCTTGGCCCTTATCTCTTCTAAACACATAGGATGGTGGCTGCAGCTCTGTGGTACAGTCCTGGGTTCCGTTTACAGCACAGAAAAAAACAAAACAAAGCAAAAACCAAATATGTGCCTGTAACCTCAGCTTTTCCTGAGGCTGAGGCAGGAGGATCATAGGTCTGAGGCTCAATTCAGTGAAGCCCAGTTTCAAAACAAAAAGTAAAGAGGGCTGGCAGTATAGCTCAGTGGTAGAGGTCTCCCATAGTATATGCAAGGCTCCAGGCTCAACCTCCAGCAACACACATACCCCCCCCACAATTACACATGCACCCCTCCAACATATACACACACACACACAAAATTACACATGCATCCCTCCAACACACACACACACACACACACACACACGCACGCACACAATTACATATGCACTCCTCCAACATGCACACACACACCTATAGCAAGTGTTCACTTCGGGCAACACTCTGGGATGGGGTGACCTCCTGGGGTGGGTGCTATTATGTCTCTCTCAGTGGTACTCACTTATTAAGAGCACTAGAGACTCAGTACTGTGCTGGAGTACTGAAAGCAGTTTCTTCTCTGGCCTTGCCTCTGTCCTGTGTCCCAGGCATACTGATTGAGTGCAGGGGACAGTTCTGACCCCTGAGCTCATGACCCATGCTCCCTCTTTTGAATATTGACAGGGACATTCTTGCATATCATCTAGGTCCCATCTTTGCCCCCTGTAGCTTATATTTGCATTCTTTTTCTTAACAAAAGCCAGGTGTGGATCATCTCTGCAGCATATCCTGTCTATGTGAAAGCTTATCAGAAGCAGGGCCTGTTGGGCAAGACAAGCCCTGTGAGACACCCCCCCCCCCGCACACACACACACACACACACACACACACACACACACACACACACTCTATATTGGGTAGCCAGGGCTGGGAGGGCAAGGGGCTCAGCAGAGTGTGAGGGGAGGGCGGTTGGAGGGAGCTTTCCTGGCAGGTGCTAGCGACTTCCCAAGCAAGGGTTAGTGCCTTCCACTTATTTGTGGCTGGGCTGAAGCTGGGTGAAGACACCTTTGAAAATGAGCCATCAGCTTTTATTTCTAACAGGTGTCAGGCTACAGCCTGCTGTACTTTAGCTAGGGTGACCTGGAAGGCAGTTCCTGTACTGGTGGGATGTGTCCAGGGGACGGGAGTGCAGACTTGTGCTGTGTGACTGATTGCAGGTGCCTGCCTTGAACACACCTTTACATCCACTAGTTGTGAAAGGAGAAAGAAGAGAAAGACAAGGAGACAAATGAAGTTCCCACGATGCAGGCCGCCAGCCAAACCCAGCTCTTGCCTGGAAAGCCCAGCAGTTCCCGGGACCCGTGTTGAGTGGACCCACACAGGACAGGCATGCTCAGGCTGTCTGAGTTCCCAGGCTCTGGGCTGAGAACTGGACCTGGGACCACACTGCTGGCCTCTCAGTGTGTCAATATCTGCGGCCTTTAGAGAAGATATTGCTGTGACATTTCTTGGGGATACTTAAATTACCTGATAACAATTTAAGGGGGACTGGTCAGATTTTCAGGGACTGAGAGTAACTGGCTCACTTGGTTTATAAAGGAACCACTAGGCAGGCTTGCTGGTATGCACCTGTAATCAGCCCTCAGGAGGATGAGGCAGGAGGATGTTGAGTTTGAAGCTACCCGAGTTATATTCCAAGACCTTGTCTAATAAACAAACTGCGAGCTGTTCCTCAGTGCCATCCTCTTATCCTGATATTATCCACACTCTATGACTAGAGATAAGATGTTAGATTAAGGTTGGTGTTTGTATTTCCCTACCTATGTGTTTTGTGCAATAAATAAATATGCATATCTATTACAACAAGAATATTTTAAAATATTGAAAGCATCCCAGAAGCCTTACAGGTGATGGACAGGGTGAAACCCATGGCGACATAAAAGCAGTGGGGGCAGGGAGGAGCAAGTGTGGAAATGGCGGCTGAAGATGATCTGTGTGGAGACCACAGATGGGGTGAACTGGGGAGAGGCCACCGTGACTCCAGAGTAAGTCCAGAAACCAGAAAAGAAAGTATGCCTCTGCCAGTTAATTCATAATGCAAGCAAAATGGATCCACACAGAGAAATGCCAAGTCACCTTAAAGAGGCAGGAGGGCTACAGCACAGCTCATTGTGACTGGAGAAATGAGAGCTGGAGAGAGAGAGAGAGAGAGAGAGAGAGAGAGAGAGAGAGAGAGAGAGAGAGAGAACATCTGTGTCTCTTTATCTCTCTCTGTGTGTATGTGTGTGTGTTGCATCTATGTCTGTGTGTGGTGTGTGTGTGTGATCTGTGTGTATGTGCACTTGTGTCTCTGTGCCTGTATGTGGGGGTGTGTGTGTGGTGAGTGTGTATATGTCTATATGGCATATGTGTGTGTGTTGTGGGTGTGTATGTCTGTGTATGTTTGTGTCTTGTATATTTGGTGTATGTGTATGTGTTTGTGTGTAGGGTGTCTTGTTGTGTGTAGTATGTGTGTTGTGTTTAGTGTGTGTATCTGTATGTGTGTGTAGTGCATCTGTGTGTGTTGCATCTGTGTATGTGGGGTGTGTGTGTGTGTGTGTGTGTGTGTGTGTGTGTCTGTCTGTCTGTCTGTCTGTCTGTCTGGGTACATGAGACATAAGCCAAAGAAGACACTGGCTTCAGATCATGGGACAGGAGGCCTGAGACATGTCCTCCACCTCTCCCCTGCAAAGGAGAGGAGGCCTGAGTGTCCTCCCCAGGAGACTGACAGGCACTTCAGCTAGTTCTTGAGGGAGGAAGTTTAGAGAGACCCAAAGCTCCCCTGTTGCCACAGCAAAGGAGGATTTAGACCTTCTGACCTCTCATGCTGCTCTGGCAATGTGAGGGAGGGGAATTTGCATTCAGCACTGGTGGGCAGTGTAGGCTCCTGGACCCTTGCCTGTGACTGTGGTGGAGAGTGATGGATTACAAAATCCGTCATCCTCCTCCTCACCCAGCCAGTTCATAGCAGAGGTTTCCCTGCCTGGAGAGCAAGACCCAGTGAGTCTCCAACATGAGATCTTTATTAACATCATCTTGACAGACTTGTTTGGTCCTGGAATTGTGACCATCAGCAGGGCTGCTGCATAGAGCATGTCTATCTCAGGCACTTTGTCACCGTTAACTGTGGTCCCAGCTGCTTAGCACCCATTGTGCTGATAGCAACATGGTGCTTTCTATTTCGGGTCCCCAACAGCCACTGGTTTTGTGCATCGGGAGATGGCAATGTAGACGCTGGCCTTCCTTCTGACTCAGTGCTGTGACCGAACACTGCCCATAGTCCAGCCAACTGACTGGTGCCACAGGCCATGTCATCTGGCCAGCAGTATATCCTGCTCAGTTGTGTCTTCGTGCTCACTGGACGCCCCTAAAGAAGAAAGTTTTCCATGTGGAAGCAAAGCCCTTGGCCTTGGCTATCAGTTAGAAAATCAGTTGTTCCAGCGACTCATCAAGCAACAGGCTTGTCTACTGCTCAGAGAATGTCCCCAGCCCTCATGACCACCTAGTTACCTGCAGGTAAGGATTCTGGGTCACCACACGGCTTTTTGAAATCATCCCCACTCCTACAGATTCTGAAGAATGTACTTTAAAGGTTAGGTCACATGTAAAATACATACCTAGAAAATATATACCAGCCAAGAGCATCTTTAGAAATAATAATAGTTGTGATTATTCTTGTTGATTATATGTATGAGCAGGTACATGTATGTGCATGTGTCTGTGGGGACCAGAGGACAACTCTGGCTGCCATTTCTTGTACTTTGTCTTCTATTCTCATTTTTTAGTTTGGTTTGGTTTTGAGGGTTTCTCATTGGTTTGGAACTCACCAATCTGCCTAGGCTGACTTATCAGTGAGCCCCAGGAACTGGCTTCTCTCTGCACCCCAGATGATGGAATTACAAGCTTATGCCAGCATATCTCTCTCTCTCTCTCTCTCTCTCTCTCTCTCTCTCTCTCTCTCTCTCTCTCTCTCTCTCTCTCTCTCTCTCTCTCTCTCTCTCTCTCTTCCTTCCCTCCCTCCCTCCCTCCCCCTCCCCCTCCCTCTCTTTTCCTCTTTTCTCCCATCCTTCCCTCCCTCCCTCCCCTCCCTCTCCCTCTCTTTTTCTCCTTTCTCCCATCCTTCCCTCCCTCCCTTCTCCCCTCCCCTCTCCCTCTCCCTCAGGATCAAACTTAGGCCTTCTTGCTTGCTAGCCAAGCACTTAACCCACTGACCTGTCTCCCCTACCCCTTTTCCTTTATCATTGACTTTTTATTTTTCAACAGACAAAGACTTGACTTGGGCAGACCCAAGAATAAAAAATGATTGAGGACGGTGTATTTTTGGAGGGATTTGTATCTTTCTTTAAATGAAAAGACTAAGCGTCCGCCTATATTTAGAGCCTCCAACTGCAGAGTGGCAGTTCCTGGCAGTGAGGCTGTCTCCAGAAAACGGACCTTGGTGTGAACAGGCTGCGGGTAAACCTGAGCAAGTAGCTGGGAAAGGAAGTCTGCCTCTACCTCCATCAGACTGTCACAGTCTGCCGTGAGCAGAGTCTGATGGCAGGCTGTCTGTCCCCAGAGCTCAGGGTGGGCTTAGCCTCTGAAGGGTTTCTCTTCCTCACAAATTACCATGGGGGAACTTCTGAGATGCCTCTCCCTTCTTACTGCACGTGGTGACCCCAAAGGGCAGTCTCCAGGAGAATCTTCCTAACACCATGTCTGCCAGTACCTGTTAGATTCTTGCTGGGTGCCTGTCACCTAACTCAGGATTCCCCACCCGTCACCTCAGCCACACCAAGAGGTCTACACACGAGTGCTCCATTCTCCAGAGGAGGGAACAGGCCTGGAATGCAGAAGGCGCAGGGTGAGAACGCAAAGGCAAACCACTCTGTGTCTTGAGCCACGTGGCTGTCTGTCATATCACTGTGAAAGGCTCGTGTGATTGGTGGGAGAGCACTTGTCCGTCTAAAATGACTGCTCCCCTCACTTCCTTCATGTAACATGTATCAGTCTGTGTCTGTCACCGTCACCAGTTACCCATTAAACAGCTGCGCACCTGGGGACCATCGGGAATAGTGTTTAGCTCGTGGTTTTAGAGACACCAGCACATTCTTGGCTTGCTCTGTTGCTGCAACTGCTTTGGATGTTGCAGTGCTCATCCTAAGAAGAATGGGCACTGGAAGGGTGTGGCTCACCCCAGGCAAAGGGACTGTCTTAATTGGGGTTTTACTGCTGTGAACAGACACCATGACCAAGGCAACTCTTATCAGGACAATGTTTAACTGGGGCTGGCTTACAGGTTCAGAGGTTCAGTCCATTATCATCAAGGTGGGAACATGGCAGCATCTAGGTAGGCATAGTGCAAGAGGAGCTGAGAGTTCTACATCGTCATCTGAAGGCTGCTAGCAGAATACTGGCTTCCAGGCAGTTAGGATGAGGGTTTTAAGCCCACACCTACAGTGACACACCTACTCCAACAAGACCATATTTTCTTTTCTTTTTCTTTTTCTTTTTCTTTTCTTCCTTTTTTTTTTTGTTTTTGTTTTTTTGTTTTGTTTTTGGTTTTTTTTGCTGTTGTTGGGTTTTTTGTTTTGTTTGGTTTTGTTTTGTTTTGTTTTGTTTTTTGGGACAGGGTTTCTCTGTGTAGACCAGGCTGGCCTCAAACTCAGAAATCTGCCTGCCTTTGCCTCCCAAGTGCTAGGATTAAAGGCATGTGCCACCACTGCCCGGTGCCACATTTTCTAATTGTGCCACTCCCTGGGCCGAGCATGGTGGACATTACTGTGATCCACCCAAGCTGAGGCCGGAGGTGGTGTGGCACATTTTTGCCAGTCTGTCACCATGCAGGTATGTCCAGCCTTTTGACATTGTGAAATGACATTGTCATCTGCATAGTTCACACTAGAGTGACTGAAGTACAGGGTGGGGAGCTGCAAGCAAGCAAGCAAGCAAGTAAGAAGAAACAAACCCTTCTTGATGCTGTGAGTATATTGATGATTTTGTGTTGGGTCACACCTCTACCTATCTATCCTTAGCTCCATGCAGCCTGGGGGCTGTGGCACAGACATGTCTGGAAAGCAATGTGTGCGGGTGGCAGGGTGGCAGGGTGGCAGGGTGGCAGGGTGGCAGGGCGGCAGGGTGGCAGGGATTAGACTTGTGGTGGCTGGTTTTTGTTGTCAACTTCATGGGCCTTGGTTAGGGGTGCTTGTAGGTGTGTCTGTGATGGCATTGAGATCTGAAGAGGATTAACAATGATGGTGGCATCCTATCAGCCTGGAATCCTAGACTGACTAAAAAGGAGATGAAGAGAATGCTGACTAAGCTAATCACTCCCCTCTCTCTGTCCTCCCGGTCTGTGGAGACGTGAGGAACCTAGCCATAGGCCCTGTCAATAAATACACTCTGCCACTCCTTTGGCAGCACAACAGATGGATTGTCCCCTCTTCAGTTGTGAACCCAAATAAATCCTCCTAAAGTTGCTCTGTCAAGAGCTTTGTCACAACAACAAGAAAAGCAGTTGGGGGCTGGGTAGACAGCTCCGCAGTTAAAGACCTGGGTTCACTTACCAACACCCACATGTCAGCTTACAGCCATCTTTACTCCAGTTTCAGGGGACCTGCCACCCTTTTCTGACATCCTCAGGTACCACACATACACATGTACATGCAAGAAAATACTTATATGCAAGAAATACATAAAATATATATATTAGAAAAAACAGTCAATTTGGAGTCCTTTTTGAGTTTCGCTCTCTACCATAAGAAAATTGCTTATGAAGCCACTGGCTCTCATCTTGAATCTGGTTTAAAGAGGTGGAGGTCAGACCTGGTTCCAACCTGGAGCCTGACCTTCCGGCCAAGATCATTCATTTCACAGCCAACCAGCATCTTGCAGGAACAAAACCCATGGTTGTTGTCGGTCCCTGAGCTGTTGGGGCTGTTTGTTATGCAGCTTTATCACAGCAGAAACTCATCTCACTGCTGCACGCTGCAACATCCCAACCTTGTCTGTGCACTGTGATCAAGGTCTCAGCCTCTTGGAGGCAGAGTACAGAGTCACAGTCTCAGGGAGTAGATGGGCAAGCCAAGTTAACCGATAGGCCTCTCAGTCTCTGCCTTCATTTCCTCTCTGGACAATCAGAAAGCAAGTTGTTCTAAGATTGGACCCAGAGGAGCTACATGCAAGCCTTTGTGATTCCTGCTCCTTTGCCCTGTAATCGGTGTCCTCCTGAAAGTTCCTTTCCAGTCAACACCATTCCTGCTGACCAGCAGCCAGGGCCACAGGTCTGTGATCCCCAGTCCCTGCCTTTCCTTTCCTCCAGTCTTTGCAGGATGGAGCCCTGTGTTCTAGAGTCCCGGGAACCAGCTGTTGGCCCCCTGGCCATTGCCTGGAGGAGCAGAGGAAGAGGTCAGGCCTCTGCTTTAGCTGTTGTCTGGTTTATGCTGTATCCTTGGGAGACTGTGTCCTTCCTCTCTATAGGCCCTGTCTCAGTGGCTGCTAGGCATCCCTCCTCATTTGGCCCTTCAGATAAAAAGTGATTGTGGCTTCCACTGCAGCTCCACACTGTGCCCTGGCCTTCCCTGTCACCCTTGAAGCTCTTTCTTCTTCCTGTCAAATTCCCTGAACTGAATGCTTGGCCTGGGGTCTGTTTTCTCAGTCACTGACTGGCATGGCCTCCTGACTTTGTAGGATCAAGTCTCCCCTTGTATTACCATGTTTATCCTTCACGTAAGAACACACATGTGAAACCAGGACACGGTTGACTAGTACTTTTGACGAGCCAACAAAATGAGAAGTTCTATAGCTGTTGTAATCATCTCCATATTTATTTCTAACAGTTTTCCTTTTACATAGCACAACCCCCTATTTCTCCACCTGTGTCTTCCTTTCCGCGGGATAATTGTATAGCCCCCGTCCTGGGGCCTGTGGAGGAAGTGTCTCTGGTGGAAGCCTAAAGCAGTGACCAAAGCATCACAAACAACAGGCCCATCTTCTCCAGCCGGTCACCACTGCTATGAGAAACCGAGAGGAAAGGAATCTAAAGAGGAAGGTACTCATCACACGTGTGGTTTTGCGGGAGACTCTGTCCTCTGTGGTCTACCGTGATGGCACCTCTGCCCTTTATGAAGCCCTGAGCTCTGGAGGACCTTGCAGCTGTCAATGAGATAGATTTTCTCCACTAGCTGAGAGGCAGGAGAATCATAAATGTGTCAATGGAATTCAGATTTCCTGAGTTACCCAGCCACCATAATAAAGTTAAAAGCAACGGTCCCCTGGAAGATTGCCGAGACTTTAATGCAGGATGCTGTGCAGCAGCGGGAAGACAAATGGCTACCTGACAGAAGGCCTTTCCCTGCAAATGCACTTGGGTGGGGCCAGCAGGGCCTGGTATCTTGCTGAAGCTCATCCCTCCAGGGCAGCTGGAGATACACCCTGTAGGCAGATGGGATCCCAAGAGAGAAAACCTCAGCCTAGGGCATTGCCCAGGCCTCGAGCACTGGCTTCTCACAAAGCCAAAGGAGAGCTCAAATTCCCTTCTGGCTTTTGCCGTCAGACCAGCAGTAGTTTGGCCTCAGTTGTGATCTTGGCTGTGCCTGTGTGGATTTTTAAGAGGTCAATGTGGTGGGCACTGTCGGGCTTGGGGTAGGTATCTTCAGGTTTGATTGACTGTCACCCACTCTCACTGCTAACAGTGGAGACCGTGGTCCTGTGATTTCCCCTAACTCTCCTGTTGGGAGCAATGGAACTGGGGTGTCCCTTTAGGGCCCAAGCCAGACAACTAAGGTTAAAAGCATCTTGGGAAGGAAGGAGAAGGAACTGAGGAAGACCTCCCTTTGTCAGAGAGACCGTGGGGCCACACTTTCCCATTTGGTATACAGTTAGTGGGAAGGCTTCGTTGTGTGTCCACCAAGCATCGGCCATTGTGACCAACACACTGGGGCTACTGACCTGGTTGGTTTCCTTCAGAACACTTGTCTGGCCATGAAAGCACCATCTATAATGTGCTTTGTCTCTGGGACAGGAAAGCAGCCAAGGTTGAACAGGGTAAAAGCCACCACACCGGAGGGCTCTGGGAGCCAGGGCTGTGGGAAGCACTGCAGAGGGAGGGCCACAGAGGAAGGTGAATTTACCAGAAATTTCAGGGAGCCAAGATGTTCCCAGTGCAGCCCGTGCTCGAAATGAATCTCATGGAGTGGGGGCTGCTCTCTTCCGGGGCACGCTGGAATATCCTGGGGGCTGACACTGGTGGTTACCTACTCAGATTTTTTGGAGGGGTACCTGTGAGTCACTGAGGGTCTCTAAGCTGCTGCCTGGGGCTCTTGTTGGCAAGTAGGTGGAATTCTTCTCCCTGTCCACCACATGTCTCAACCTGGCCCTGAACAAATATGTGCAAGATTCAGGGAGACTGCACATCCCACAATACCTATGTCAGATATGGATAGAGGTATGAACCCAGGGATAAGACCATGAAGCGCTGCCCCCACCCTAGCATATGACTGCACAAATGAGTTTTAATCTCTCTGAGTTTTAATCCTCCAAAAGGATGATATGAGACTCCAGCCCTTGTCCATGACTTTCCTCAGAACCAGGTGTGCAGTGCCTGCTGCAGACTGCTTAATTTAGGATTTCAACATGGGAGTGGGAGCAAAAGGAACTGATAATGTCTGGAAGGATGGCACACTCACCATCATGACAGCACCGGGGTGATCAGGGGAATTGTATTAACCTGCTCGGGTCTTGCAATGACACACACATTGATTAAGCCTCTTCGAGAGTTAGGGTGAGTGGCAAGGACTAGGCTGGTGCTGAGTGGGTAGAGCCACTCAGGGCTGGAGGTGGAGCGAATGTCAGGTCTCCATTTCAGAGATGGAGAGGGGATGATAGCACTGGTCAAGGATGAGGAGTAGTAGCCAACCCAGCCCAGCCCCGGTGCTTGGTTCTCTCTAGGAGACATTGAGCTTATGGATTTGGGTACTTGGCTGCAAGGCCTTGAGGCTACCCACTTCCTTCCTGAGTCTCTGTCCCGTGGACCCTCACTCTGCCAGGAAAGCCCTAGACACAGAGAGCTTTGCTCTGGTGGAGCAACTAAACTCCTATCTACCACTTAGGGATAGCCAAATGGAAGAAGTGCAGTATTGATTAATTGCATTTTTTAATACATATTCACTCTGCTGTTTTATCATTAATGCATCAAGAAGCTGAACAAGCAATAAGACCAAATGGACTTTAGAATGCGGCAGAATTTCCATCCAGTGTGGTCTGTTCTTCAGCCATTACCTCCTGGCAGAGACTGCCCCATTACAGCCCACACCTTGGCTGGAACTTCAAAGCTCTTCATTCTTAACCTTCTTTATTTCCTGGGAGAGCAGATGTGCCTGGGTACCTTGGGCTCTGTGCCACAGGGCGGGCCCTTCACACTGATGGAGACACACAAATGGGAAGGGTAGACAAAGAAGTGAGCTAGTGAGCTTTCTGCCCTGTATAGATGGGGAGGTGGCTGCTTCTATCTTGGTTATGGGGGTGTACAAGGTGACCTTGCTCCTACCTTCTCAGCAAGTTCCTGAAGGGGGAGGAAGACACTCAGGGTGAGTGACTTCAACCTACTGAATATCAGCTCATCCTTTTCAGCTGGCTGTATACTGCAGAACACAGTGCTTCTGAGGGCTAGGTTGGACCCTAGGGGAGAGGGTTCTGAACTCAGGTCATTCTTGTACAGCAAATGCATTCACCCACTGAGCCTTCTTCCCAGCCTTGCATGTCTTTGTGTGTGAGAACCTCAGTTGCTCCATTTGCTAACTAAGTAAAGTGGGTAGGATACTGTCTAAGAGCCATGAGGACCCAAGAGTTTACAAGTCTGTCACCCCTTCTCCCCATCATTGTTCTGGTTTCCCAAACCATTTTATGATTTAGAGGCTTGTCAAAAGCTCTCTAGATATACTGTCAGGAGAAAAAGTCGCCAGAAATAACAATGACTCCTAAGACCATCACACCTCGGGGTTCAGATGTGAACAGCATAGGCTGGAGAAAAAGTCGCCAGAAATAACAATGACTCCTAAGACCATCACATCTCGGGGTTCAGATGTGAACAGCATAGGCTGGAGAAAAAGTCGCCAGAAATAACAATGACTCCTAAGACCATCACATCTCGGGGTTCAGATGTGAACAGCATAGGCTGGAGAAAAAGTCGCCAGAAATAACAATGACTCCTAAGACCATCACATCTCGGGGTTCAGATGTGAACAGCATAGGCTGGAGAAAAGCATCGAAGAATAGATAATGCTTTTGGAATCCAACTTAAGGGGCTGTGATCATGGCTAGAGGTGGGCAGAGGTGATGCCCATGCAATTGGCTGGGCAATCACAAGGCTCCCCCTCAGCCCCCGTATCTGCATGTCTTCCCAATACTAGATGGGTGCTCTGCCTCACTGTCAGCCAGGTAAGGTGCCTCCTCCCACTGCCCCCAATCTGAGAATGGAATCCTCTTGTCTATCTTGAATGCTCATGAGGTTCCAGGGAGCTCAGGCCTGACTGAGGATTATCAGCAGCCACAATGGAAGCCAGGAGGACCTGATTTGTGACAGTTGGCTCAGCTGTCACAAATACAGGGACCAGTGAAGGTTAGACGAGTGTTCCAGACTGCACTCACCACCAGCGGGTGTCTGACCCTTGCAGCCCTGCAGCTGGAAGTACTTAGTCTTAAGCCCAGATTCACTCAGAAATCCAGGTCCTGCATAGATCAGATTCCTGGGAAGGTGACTTGTTCATAATTGACAATGATGATTTTCCTGTTGGCCTTGCCAGTCAGTCCTGGACTCCAGATGCTCCATGACTTCCATGATGGTCATGCCTTCTCTCACCTTCCCAAGGCTACGTTGGCCACACACCCAACCCAGTCCTGGCAGGGCAGATGAAAAATCTGGACGCCATTGGTGTCCACGGACAAGATGCCAGGACCCGTTTACTTCAGGGTGACGTTCTCATCCTCAAATTTCTCCCCAAGGATGGACCTGCCACCAGTGCCATGATGGTGTGTGATGTCACCACCCTGGCATATGAACCCTGGAATAATTCTGTAAAAGGGTGAGTCCTCGTATCAAAATTCTTTCTCTCCAGTGCTCAGAGCATGAACGTTTTCTACTGTCTTTGGAGATTTTTCTGCAAACAACTCAAAGAAGATAAGACCCAAGGGCTTACTATCGGCTGCTGTGTCAGAGTGCATGGTGGAATTAACCTTGGCTGCAGCAAGCCTGGATCGGGGTCCGCCGCATCTGCAAAGCCAGCCCTTGCTATTATGAAACATCAGGGTAGACACTTGAATTTGGACTGCCTTGCTGTAAATGATTCTCTTTTCTGTAAATGGCATTTCCTTGCACAGGGGAGGAGCCACACCTGAGATGTGGCATTCCGGATAGGTCTTTCTCTAAGGTGATACCTAATAGGCTGGCTGAGATGTAGGACCCCTGTACATAACTTGAAGCCTGAAACACACAAGTGGAGAAAGGTCTCCTTGCCATGGTGGCCCCTCCCTGACTGGCCTGTGGGTGATGCCCCACAAGCACATTCTCCTCCTTTGTGTGGAAGCCAGCGGCTGCTGGCTGGGGTATTGTCTGCTGAGAGGCAGGGAACCAAGAGGCAGCGGTGTTTATCGATTTAGTAATCGACTCTCGTGCTTCCGGATAGATTATCTTCCCGGAGTCTTAGCCAGCAGCATCCAGCTGCTAATGTGATGCCAGGCAGCAGGTTCTGAGCTAGGGGGCTGCACAGGCCCTGGGGACTGGCAGTCAGGGTGAAGTTCACATGCACATGATCCACCTTGGGCCACATTTGACTGGCCAAAGACCCGGCCAGGTGGGACAAAGCTTGTAGTCTCACAAGCTCACTGTTTAAAAGTAACTCTGTAGAACATGCATTGGAGGCTCTGGGGTGTCTGGGATCTGGCACTATAGCACAGGCACTATGGTGGGTAGCCAGAGGAGGGCGTTTCCTCAGACTCAAGACTTAAGGCTGCATGGCAGAAACACAGTCTGATACAGTTTTTCAGAGAACAGATTTAACCACATCTTCGCCCAGAAACCCATTCACCTGAGCATGATTTGAGGGCATTACCATCCAAGGTCACACTGTTCCTGAAGGCAACCACACTCGACCATTGATCCATAGAGGCCACACCAGCCCAATCTTCCATAGAGAACCTTCTGGGATGTTCTTCAACCCTGAGTCCCATGGAACCAACCATTCTGTGCTCTCGCTGGCATTCATCTCTTCACTTTCAGGGGTTGTTCCCAAGAGCATGGCCATACATAGCACCATAGGGCTCAGGTAGCCTGATGACTCTTGGCCCCTGTCTGAGAGAAGATGCAGAGATAAGCAGCAGTCACCCCAAAACATCTTCAAAGCATACTCTTACAGACTGACTTTTTAAACAATGAGGAATCAGCTGTTGACAGTCCTGTTTGGACTACCTGCCTCTCTATCATAGGGCAGATGTATATCCATCCATCTTTCCTTCCTTCCACCCACCCATCCATCCATCCATCCATCCATCCATTAAATTACTAATCAAGCATATAACAGGCAATATAGATGATAAGTAGATAGATGTAAATACAGGTGAAGGACTGATAAATAATAGATAATTGATAGTTATTAATAGATACTTGTAGATATGTGATAAATGATAGTTGTAGATATCTCTCTCTCTCTCTCTCTCTCTATATATATATATATATATATATATATATATATATAATTGATAGATGACTGGTAGATGATAGAGATTGATAAATGAGATGTAGATAAAAGACAATATGTCTGTCTTTTATCTACCTGACTGGTAGATGACAAATAGAAGTTAGGTAGATACATAGATAGAGAGACAGATATCACATTCGGGTAGGGGTGCAGCTCAGCATGGCTCACATTGATGGACCATCAGCACTCTCCTCTTCTCCCAGTCTGCTCTGCATTCTGTGGGCTCTGTGGCTTCCTTCTTTCCTGTTGCCCACTAGCCCTATCTTCTCTCCTGGGCTCCGTTTACAGATCAGTTAGGGTTCCTTGAGGAAGAATAAGATACCAATTATTTGAGCAAAAAGAAATTCATACAGAGAAGTGTTGCTAGGCCTGGTGGCAGGCACCCGTGGTCCCAAGTGCTCTGGAGCTCCAGCTGCAGGATTGCTTGAGCCTAAGAATTTGAGATCATCCTTGTAAAGAGTTAACTATGTAAGAACAAGACAGAACATTCTAAGGAAAGACAGAAGTAGCCACTGTAGGAAGCTGTCTCTACTTCCAGGGCTAAAGAACTTAAGATTGTCACTGCCTAGATGATTTGGAGGCAGGGACCTGGTACAGCACAGTCCCAGATATCTGGAAGGAGCTGAGCATGGCCTCTTCTGCAGAGAGGGCGCTGGCACAGCATAGGCCAGAGAGAAACAGGTGATGGAGACACTGCTCGCAGGTCTAGCAGATGCTTTGAGAAGGAGCTGCTGCAGTTGGAAGGGAGAAGGAGCCCAGGCAGGGGCAGCTGGCTCTCTAAGAGTCTGCCCAGGAGTACCCTGCTTTCTGCTTCCATTCTTCCTAGCACCTCCTGGTGGTCAGCACGACAGGGTGTTACTGACAGGAGAGAATCCTTGCTTTGCAGAGTCCCTGGCCAGTACCACAAAGAGGGGTTTATAAATTCAAGGGCAGACACAAAGGGTCACCAAGGTGACAAAACCCAGAGAGATCTGTGACAGAGGGAGAAGGACTGTAAGTGGCTCTTCCTTCTTTGAGGGCTCAGGCCTGGAGTAGACATGCCTCCTTTGGGACAGATTTGAGGTTGGATGTTAAGGAGACAGGAGAGCAGGGATATAGAATGGAGCCTTCCTTCCAGGGATGGGACCGGGTAACAAGCAGTAGAATGGATGTCATGCTCCCAGAAGAAACAACCTCTGAAGGAACTGTCTACCATTTGCCAGACCCATTGGAACAGACCTAGACCTAGAGGTGAACAGACCTAGAGGTGAACAGAGCTCAGGTCCAAGGTGTGCCTCATGGGTCAACAAGGGCACTGGGGGCAGATGGGCAAAGATTGTCTTTCCTACTCTGGAGCTAAGGAGACGGAGGTCAAAAGGATCAGCAAGCAGAGAAGTCAACCAGTGTGCCACAAGTACTCAGGAGAGCTATGGATGATGCCTGGCTCATTTATAGATGACAATGTCATGGCAAGTCATCACAAGATTGGACACTGCAGATAATGGGCCAAGAGTGATATTAGGGGAATCCTGAATTCAGCATCAACGTTATCCAGTTATCTGACCCCAGTGAGGAAGATGAGAAGGCAGTTTGGTGTCTGTGGAGTCAGAAACACAGACGGGCCTCAACCCCTGTAGATCAATCAGATGCTATCTATTGCCAGACTGGCTCTCCATCCACAGGACTCAGGCCTGGGAACCCAAGGGTGGGAGCAGGTTGCGTCCTGTAATGGCTTGCTAACTGTTCTGATTGCAGCTCTGGGCGGAGTGTTTCTGGAACTGCAGAGCTGACAGGGGAGGAAATACCAGCAGAACATTCTGGATGAATAATTCAGTGTGCTGAAATGGGAAATGAGAAAGTTTGCTTTCCACTAAACTCAAATTTGAAAAGAAGAAAAGGGAAATAGGCAAGCTGAACTGAGAGTGTGCAGTCTCCTCACACTCGGACCTCAGAGTGCACTCTCCCCACACTCAGGCCTGAGTGTGCACTCTCCTCACACTCAGGCCCAAGTGTACAGTCTCCTCACACTCGGACCCTAGTGTTCAGTCTCTGCACACCCAGACTCTTTCTTTACATCATAAAGCACTGACTCACAATTTGCTCACGCTGATGTATGAACACAAGCTAGCATGGACAAATACCTTCTTGTCACCTACTTGTCCAAAAATTTGATTTCACAGTTTCTTAATTCCCCTTCATACGTTCATTCTACAAATATTATTTGGGCAGCTCCAGCAGCCAAGCATAGCACTGGATTGGAGGTTCTGTAGTGGTGAGAAGATGTTTGTTGTTCCCGTGGGGTGCACTGAGCCAGAGAGGTGTGGTCAGAGTGCAGACTTGAGGCCAGGAAAAGAGGAGCTTGTGGTGAAGATTGGGCCATGGAACAAAGGCATGGCAAGCGTGAGAGGAAGACACAGAAAGCCAGCCTTGGTGCCCCAAGAGGGTCCCTCTTCCTACCTTTCCTACATCACTCAGTGCTTCCCAAAGGTGTGGCTTCTGCCAAAGCCAGAAAGCAAAAGAAGCCAGGAAAGCCAGAGGGACCCTGACCTCAGAGCTAGAGAGTAGGCCAGGTGATGGGCGGGAGAAATAGTCTAGGGAAACCAGCGTGCTTTGGCAGGGAGCAGTAATCTTTTGGGGAATAAATTAGGGGCATGATGTTATTAAAATGAATAACCATGACAGACAGTTAAGTTGAAACATTATACACACACACATACACACACACACACACACACACACACACACATCAGAGGAGCAGGGAGCTATCAAAATAAGAAGAAAGGACAGGGGATGGGAGGCATGAGGGTAGGAGGAGCAGTTGTAGGAGGACACCTTCCTTCCAGGCATGCACAGAGGACATGGGAGCTAACTGTACAAATGACTGCCCAGAGAGTGGAATGGGAATGGTGGCTGGGGCCAGGGAGACTGGGGAGTTGATTGGGGTTTCAGAGATCTAGGGTTGCTGTCTTCAATAGAAAAGAGGTTTTGAGTCAGAAGGGGTGAGCGTCACATTTCTACAGCACAGGGAGGTGGTGATTTTCACAATAACCTGTTGTATATCTTATGACAAATAAAAGACAGGTGTTCAAAGGCTGTAAACACAGAGTAGCACAGGGAGAGGGGACCGTTAGTGCCCCAGTTTGATCAATCTTCGATGTACACAGGTGCAGAAATGCTAGACACCCATATAGATCTCTGTAGTCATGCTTCCTTAGTAACTAGTATCCAAAGAGGGAAAAGCAACTGCCCCAGCCTGGCCACCGCCCACTACACATCCCACACCCCCACCCATGTCCTCTAAACATGCACCATTCAAGCAACGACTTTAAAGACGTACAAAGAAAAGGGCATTTTAAAAAAACAACCCACACAGTACCTGTAACCCTCAGACAAAGACAAAGCTTAAAAGTCTTTCAAGTAACTCAGAACACATGAGAGAACTTTGTGAATGGGCTGGTGCTGGGTTCACACAAGGTCCCTCTGAACGGATAAAGTTTTGTTCTAAAGACTCTAGGAAGAAATATGTGACACACACACAGCCTTGGTTTTTTCTGAAACCTTCTTTTCCAGATCCCCCAGGGAGCCTGTCTATGGAAATGAGCAGTAAGTCTTGACTTGGTTTGCACTTCCGCTGCTGCCACCGCCACCGCCACCTCTCTCTCCTTATCCCCTCCTCTCTCCTCCTGTGAGACCCCATCAGACTGATTTAAAGACTGTTCCCTGTGTGACTTGTTTTAAACACATTGAAACTTGTGTGCACAGTGAATCTAATTCTGTGCTTCTTGAGAATACATTTCAGCCCATCTTAAATTTTAATCAGATGGAATTTTTAGGAATGATGGTTCCACGAACCACAGACTTCCGTGTGCTTGGTACGAAGTCCTGAAAACAGGAGTGCATGAATTCTTCATGGGCAGCAATTCGGCAAATGAATGTTAATATTTTACTCAGAAATATTTTAACCATGTAACCGAAATTATGTTAAATGCTGTGAGTGTTAAAAGAATAGTCATAGGGTTAGAGAGATAGCTTTGTAGTTAAAGGATCCAGGTTCAATTTACAGCGCCCTCATGATGGCTCACACCACCCAAAAGGGGGAGAGAGAAGCCACTATGAATTAGGTGAGTCATAAAAACAGAGCCCTTAGGGCTGGTCAATTGGAGTTAAGAGCAGCCCAGACAAAACATGGTAAGTAATAACTCGAGGTTATGGATAGGAAAGTAGATTCTAATAGCATAGACTGTAGATATCTGCCCAGCTCTTGTGCTACTAAAGATTATTGTAAATGCAAAGTTCTATATATCTTCTAGCTGGTAACTAAATGGTTAAGGCAGGGTAGAAACCTTGGATTGGGATTAAATTTTCTACAACAGTTCCAGGGTATCTGACCCCTCCTTTTCACCTCCTTGGCCCCAGACATGCATGTGGTATGTATTCATGCAGACAGAGCACACATAAATACAATATAAAATAAGTAAATCTAAAAAAAGATGCTCACCCAAATGTGTCCAGTCTGTGACAGGAGATCACATGTATGCAGCACATTACAAATACATTAATTTAAAGCATTATCAGATTTTTGGTGATTTTTAAAAAACTGGTTCTCCAGTGTGAAATTTGTAGATGACAATATCGTATTGCTTTGTCTAGAGTCTGGACATGTTGGGCTGGAGACATGACTCAGCACTCTGATACCCAACATGACTCAGCACTCTGGTGCCCTTCCAGAGGACTTGAGCTCATTTCCCAGGATCATAACTGCTTGAATTCCAGCTTCTGGGAATCCAACACTCTCTTCTGGCTTCCAAACATATATGTACCCATGTGGCAGACACACACAGAGACACACAACACATACATAAAATAAAACATCTGGACATGCCTGTAGGAATTTCATTCTTATCCATAATGAGTAACCAGGAACAGGATTATGTCTCACTGTTAGCTAGAAAAATAAACAGAAAATATAATATCAAACATTTCTAGGCCAGACACAAGAATCGGAAACCCTAGCACTTCAGAGGCAAAGGCAGGAGGATTAGAGGCCCAAGGCCACCCTGGGCTACACAGCAAGGGTTATTCTCAGAAAAGTGTCCAGATGTTGGTCCACACTGATCCTTAAGAGGAGCAAAGGGAGTCTATGATCAGCCTGGTTGTGTGAAGGTCTTTTCTGCTAGGAAGGAGAGCCAAGCAGAGCTTTCGTCTTTCTAAAGTGAAAACAGAGCTGGTGATGCAGAAAGCGAACCAGGGCTGTGTAGGGAAAGGTCCCCAGGAAATTACATAAGAATTGTTTGGGGCTGGTGAGATGGCTCAGTAGGTAAGAGCACCCGACTGCTCTTCTGAAGGTCCAGATATCAAATCCCAGCAACCAAATGGTGGCTCATAACCACCTGTAACAAGATCTGACGCCCTCTTCTAGAGTGTCTAAAGACAGCTACAGTGTACTTACATATAATAAAAAAAAAAAAAAAAAAAAGAATTGTTTGACTCCATCCTGAATTCTAAAGACCAGTTAGGACAAGGATTCTTAAACCTCTTCATGTGACCCCAGACTTATAAGCTACATATATAAGTAAAATACGTACTAATAAGAAGTCACAAGTTAATTTTAATATAATGTTTGGTATACATATATAAGACAAATTTTGTAATAATGAAATAAATGTGCTCATTTATTTTTGCATGAAGAATCAAATGTTGCCTGAATATTTAATGTTCAGGATGTAGGATATCTTCAATGTTTCTCAGGATTGATCAATATTGTGCTTTTATATCATCAATGCTGAGAATTCCTCTTTTCATAAATATATATAAAGAACAGCAAAAGTTGGTCTGGAGATGGGTCAACTGTAAGAGCACTTGTACAGAACCCAAGTTTGTTTCCCAGAGTTGATGGTGGGCCATTCATGGCTATCTGTAACTCCAGTTCCAGGAGATCTGACACCCTTTTCTGGCCTCTGCAGGCACCAGGCATACACATGATTTACATACATCATTCAGACAAACAGTGATGTACACAAAATAAAAATGAACAAAAGCAGAAATATTTCTAGCTCAGAAAATTGTCAAAAAGTTTGTCCTAATCCTAAGGAAAATTTACAGATTTTTTTTCTATGAAACCCACCAGCCACTCACATAGAAAGCATCTAACGTACTAACCCAATGCTAATGTGATGCTCATATGCTGAGGAATGGCAGTAGGAGAAAATTATAAGTTTTTGTTTTCCTTAATTGAATCCTTATGTTTCTATAAGAGTGGAAAACTTTGCATGTGCAATATAAACACTACAGTTCATAACAGAGAATAGTCTAGAATCTGATCCGAGATGTTTTAGGCTGCGTTTGTTGGTACTGGGTGTGACAGCACATGCAGAGTAAACAGCTCAGGTCCTGTGTTCAGAGCCAAGTCTGCAGTAGAGTCACGTCATGCATCATGCGTGAGCTCAGCAGAAACACTATACATTTATTACGTTACATTTTGAAGTAAGTTTTGGTCACTGCAGTTCAGAAACCTTTTAATGTTGCCCAATTTTTCAAGACACTCTTGAGCAACGTGGAGTCACAACCCACACTTTAAGAAGCTGTGAGCTAGGGATCTAAAACATGACTAGTTCTCATGTAGACACCAAATTCCCAATAGAGAAAGCCTGACTCTCAGGCCTTCACTGGAGACCCTGACTGAGTCGCATCCGGGTAGTGAGGCTAAGCTGATCCTATAACAAGACTCAGGACTCCAACTAAGAATGTTTAAAGACTTGACAGCAAATCTCCAAAGAGTCAAACATATCTGCAAGCAACTTAGCTTCCTGCCATGAATGGATGAGTCTTTACTCCTTTGGAAGTTCATGATAAAACCCAGCACTTGAGCCATGAAATTCATAGGTATAGCATCCAGTCTGTACCGAACAGATGGGGAAAAAATAGTACAATATGACCTAATACTCGGAGAAAAATTGGGCAGTGGACACACAGACACAGACATATACACACAAGCATGCATGAAGGGGAGGGACGGGGAAAATAGAATTAGCACATGGAATCTTTGAAAACGTATTAGAAATATGTTCGAACTGGGTGTGCTGGGGCATGTCTTTCATTCTAGCACTTGGGAGGCAGAGGCAGGTGGATCTTTGTGAGCCAGCCTGGTCTACATAGCTCCTGAACAGCCAGGACTATATAGAGGGGAACCTATCTTAAAGAAGGAGGAAGAAGAGGAGGAAGAACAGGAGGAGGAGGAAGAGGAGGAGGAAAGAAGAAGAAAGAAAGATATCTGAGGGCTCAATGGAGGCTGAAAAACAGTAGGCATTAAAATGCAGAATATTAAAAACACTTCTGTAAATGAAAAATAAAATGTCTGACTGGAATAGATCAATAGTAGATTAGACAATGAAAACAAGTGTTCGACAATCTGAGGACACAGTGGTAGCTCATGACTGACAGAAATTCCTAGAAACAACCAGGGAGGAAAAACACATTATGTAGAGAGGGGCAAAGCCGTGCAAACCAAAAGACAGGAGGAATACAGCCACGGGGTTGACGAGGGGGCAGGGAGCCCGCAAACCCACCACTCTTTACACTCAAAATGAAAGCAAAATAAAGATTTTTTTTTTTCCGGGCAATAAAAGAAGACAAATTTTAAGCAGTCTACTTGCATGTGTTGGGGCAGTGCGTCTGAGAAGGACAGGTTTGAGATGTTGTGGCTCCACAGCCATCATGGCCAATCTTCACTGCTGGTTCGACTGCTTTTGGTCACCTAGAAGACACATTTCTGGGTATATCTGCAAAGGGATTCCCAAAGAGGTCTAACCAAGATGAGAAGACCCACCACGAATGTGGGGGTCACCCTCAGATGGTCTGGGCTCTTGGGCAGAGTGAAAAAGGAACAGGAGAACCCGGCTGGCTTCCAGCATTCCCTCTCCCTCCCCCTCCCCCCTCCCTCCCCTCCCCCTCTCCTTCTCCTTCCCCCCTCTTCTCCCTGCTTACTGGCTGGTGCCATACCTTCCCTGCATGGTGGACTATGAGCCCTTAAACTGTGAGCAAGAATAACTTCAGTTAAGTAGCTTTTTGTCAGTGATTTGGTCAACAAAAAAAAAATCATCAAAGGAAACAGGAAAGATCCAGGGGTTCCCTCACTTTTATATAAAGTAAAAGACGAATGTGCTGTGTGGGTACAACCTATATGGAAGCAAGAAACACAGTAATAACATAGCACAGAACAAAAGGAAACGTGGAGGTCTGTGGAGGTGAGCGCTTAACCTGCCAGGCATTGGCACTTTGCAGCACTATGTAATAATTAGAAGCTTTAAACCATACACTGGATTAGGTTAAAGGAATACTTTGTGATCTCAAGAAGAACACTCGAAAGAAACAAGTATGGCTAATAAGCCAATATAACAGAATGTTCAAAGAGTTCTCGTCCCAGAAGTCAGAAAGGAGAAAAACATGGAAGAAAGACCAGATGGAACGAACAGAAACCAACGGCGAGACGGCAGCTCGGGTCCAACAACAGAAACACTGAATGTTAACAGCACTCCAGTGAAAATGTAATCGTGAGGCGAGGATTTAGAAAGTGACGTTCACCCATGTCCTGTCTATAAGGAACACACTTTAACAACACATGCATAGAGGGGTTAAGTGTTAAAGGCTGGGGAAGGTAATGACCAGCCGACGTTAATCACAAAAAGCAGCAGTCGATAAGTTCTTAAGCAAAGTACAATTCTGTACTAGGATTCTTACCAGGGATGAATGGGCGGAGCTCATAATGCTAAAATGGTCAAATCACCAATAAATACTAGAACATAAATCTATACACACCAAATAACAGATCTCCCAGGGGGATAGACTGAGCACAGACAGAGCTGAAGAGAAGTCGGCAAATTGGCTTATAGCAAACTTCTTCTCTTTTCTCCCAGTGGACAGAGTCCATGGACCAGGGAAAATGCAGACATCACCAGCCACTCTGGCTTTGCTGACATTACTGGAATATTCTTTTCAAGAGTGCATAAAATATCCCCAAAACTAGGACCAAGGAGACTGGGAAGAGGTCAGAAATGAGCGATAGATACAGCCAAAAGCATTACATACGTGCATAAAATTTTATCACCAAACCCACTATCATACATAATTAGCATGTAATTAACATATACCATTAAACATGTACACACATATCAGCAGCATACCACATCATTTCCTGAAATATAAAAGAACCAAGATATACAAAGATTTAGTTAATAGATGATTTTTTTTTTTTAACTAACCAGCTTGAAATTAAGCTAGAAATCAGCAACAAAAAGATGTTCTGGGTAACCCCAAATATGCTTTTTAAACATCTGGAAATTGCCCATTTGTCAAAGAAGAATTCACAAGGGAAATTAAAACTAAAAAATTCTCGGGAAGGGCTCAATGACAGGCTAAGATAAAAGAATGAGTCGGTGACCTTGAATGTCTTTGGTCACCCAGTTTCCCTTGGTCTTCCTTCCCTCCCTCCCTCCCTCCCTCCCTCCCTCCCTCCCTCCCTCCCTCCCTCCCTCCCTCCTGTTCTTCCTCCTGCCCTTCCTTCCTAACTCTCCTTTCTTTCTCCCTGCCTCTCCTCTCATTCACACACTAGGCAAGCACTCTACCACTAAGCTGTGCCCACAGCCCCTGTAGCATCTCACTGAGTAGTTTATGCTGACCTTGAACTCACTGGGTAGCCTAGGTTGGCCTTGAACTTGTGACTCCCTTCCTCCCACCTCCTGGATGCTCCCACAGTAGATGCACACCACCGCACTAGAGTACCAGCCATATTTCTAAGCCTCCAAAGAATGTTTCTCTGAAACATTTAATACATCTAATATTTTCTTCACCACTGACTCATTCGACATTTTACTTCCTGTTTAATCTTGGGTGTACTTCTTAATTGCTAATAATTTAGTTTACAAAGCCATTGGACTATGTATATGTATACATATACACTCATTCATTTTCAAGAGTTTTAAAATTATGAGCCTGCAGTTGTATCCGATTTAATCTGGATGCTGTTTGGTTTGGCTCCTCGGTTTCTCTCTGACAGTGTGTAGAATCCCCCCCCCCTCGGTGTTTGATGGCCAACCATTCCATTATGCTGTGTGCAGGTGTCAGTACATTGATTTACCCTGCTTGGTGTATGAGTGCTGTCTGGTCTAAACTCTCACATCTGCCTTGATTTACTACCAACCTTCCAAGTCTGTCCAAAACACAGAGAATACAAATACAACACACCTATCGAACATCAGAAATACAGTAAAGCTCTCCCTCTCCCTGCCCACATGGTCCCCTCTGTCCCCTGTAACAATCACTTCCCTAGATTTTGTCAATCAGGTGCATGGTCGTCTTTATATACTTTTGACAGATGAGTGGACCAGTGAGCACTATATAGTAATTTTTTCATGTTTTTGAGTTCTGCACTCACACGCTTACTTCTGTAACTCTGCTAAACAGCCTGGGTTTTGAGACTGAAATTCAAGCTTTGTGAATGGAGCTGGTTCGCTGCCCTGCAGCTCCTGAGGGTTGGGCTGCAGCTGGCTGACCTCACAGCCCTGGGGAGCCAGAGACCCTGGAAAGAGCCTTCAGAGCTGTTGGAGTGTTCTGGAAGCTAAACCACTCTGTGGGAGTGGTTAAGGAGAAACAAGGAGGCCTGGGGGAGGTGGGAGCCCTGGCAGATGCAGGAGCAGGTGGAGAGCTCCTCCTGTCTCTTGCCTCCGCGAAGTTGGACGCAACTCTCCACTCTTCATCCTGTGCTCTTTAAGTCGTGAGAAGCAGGTGCAGGTGTCTGCCTGACAGAGCATGTACAGTCTACACCTCCAGCTTCTGCCCGATTTCAAAATGCTTCACTAGAAGACGGAGCCCCCCGCCCCCCAACTTTACAGGTCTCTGTAAAGGACAGCAGAGAGTCTTTAGAATGTTTTCACCTTTCCTTACGTGCTCTGCGTTATCCATGACTCCCCCATCCATGTTTCTTTTATGTCACTAATGATTGCTTCTATGTGTTGTATGCCATTAGTGTTTGTTTAATTTCCCTGGCACATTTCCTCTGGCTTGCTGCACAGAACATTCTCATGCAAATTAGGAAAGGTGCTTCCTTCTCCAAATGCTTTATTTCCATCTGTGGAAAGTGACATTTATTGAACACTACACACACCACACAACAACAAAACACATAAAAACAGACCACCATCACTGTCTGTAGTACAACTGGCACCCCCAGAGGTGGGTCCCCACTCAGCCACCTCAGACAGCTAGCTGGCTGTGCCTTTTCTATTCCGTGAGCCCAGTCCAGAGAGTCACTGCTTTCCTTCTGGGCTGACTTCCTAAGAGACAAGGAACTCCAGAAATAAATCCCTCATATTTTTTGTTTGTTCGATGGCTAAAACACTTTAAGGTCATTGTGAATAGTTGTTCTGTTTCCTAAATGGTTTGACCGTGTTAAGTCATTGTCTTCTCTTTTCCCCAGTAACTTGAAATGTTTCCTTCTTAGCATTTATTTAGTTACTGTTTCTGTTGTCCTTGCTGCTGAGATTCACTCCTTTCGGTGGCTCACTTCTCGTTGCTTGGTTTTAATTTTTGTTTTCTCTCTGGAATTCTGCCAGTTCTTTCATAGTTGTGTATAGATTTTGTGTTCTTTGGATCTTTTGATTTAGTTCACATCAGCATCAGCATTGAAAAACTGTCTGTCATTAATTTTTAAAAATGCGTTCTCTGTTCCTGCCTCTAGTGCGTCCCCAGAAAGGAAATCGGATGTAAACTGACTTCCTTCTTCTGTGTTTCTATCACTTGTCTCAGGATTGCCCCTTTGTCTTCCAACTAACTGATGTGCTCTCTCTTCAGCTCTGTTTAATTTCCTGGTGACCTGAAACCCTGAAATTTATATTTCTGCTTTTTTTTTTTTTTCAAAAGGAAAAGCACTTTTGACAGTATAGAACTCCTTCCTCATTTTTTTTCAGCTTTGCCCTTATATATTACCTTTTCTTTCTTTCTTTCTTTCTTTCTTCCTTCCTTCCTTCCTTCCTTCCTTCCTTCCTTTCTTTCCTCCTTTCTTTCTTTCTTTCTTTCTTTCTTTCTTTCTTTCTTTCTTTCTTTCTTTCTTTCTTTCTTTCTTTCTTTCTTTCTTCTTTCAAAACAGGGTTTCTCTATGTAATCCTGGCTGTCTTGGAACTCTTTTTGTAGACCTGGCTGGCCTCGAACTCACAGAGATCTGCCTACCTCTACCTCCCAAGTGCTAGGATTAAAGGCTCGTGCCACCAAGCCCAGCTAAATTTTCTTTAATTAAGGTTTTAGTTAGCATGCACAATGATGCATTCACTACAGCAATTTCATTCACAAATCACTGGGTCCTGTCCTACTTACCCTCCCTCCCCTCTCTCTACCCCATTTACCTCCCATGGGCACCCCTCAAAGTATTCCCCTTTGTTTTAGCCTCTCTCTCTCTCTCTCTCTCTCTCTCTCTCTCTCTCTCTCTCACACACACACACACACACTCACAAGTGGTGGTTTGGTTTGGTTAACTTGACGCAAGCCTAGACATATCTGGGAAGAGGTGATCTTAACTGAGAAAAAAACCTCTGTTAGATTGGCTTATAGACAAGTCTATAGGGCATTTCCTTAGTTAATAATTGATGTGGGAGGGCCCAGCACACTGTCGCTGGTACCACCCCCCCTGGGTTGGTGGTCCTCAGTTATGCAAGAAAGCAAGGCAAGCTATGAGGAGGAAGCTGGCAAGCAATGCCCTCCCATGACCTCTGCATCCATCCCCACCTCCAGGTTCCTGCCCTGGCTTCTTTTGTGATGGACTGTGACCTGGGAGTTACAAGATGAAATGACTCTTTCTTCCCGAAGTTGCTTTGCGTCATGGTGTTTTATCATAGCAATATAAACCCTAGCTAAGAACATCTATAAGTAACTGTAGATTCCACATGGTAGAAAATGGGATATTTATCTTTCATTTCCACCCCAATTATTCTGCCCTGTTCTCATTCCCTTTAGACTCTTTTATCTCTTGACAGTGTCCCCTTCTACTTGAATATCACACATGCTTGTATGTGTGTGTACACATATATATGTATTAAAATATATATTCTGCATATGAGAGAAAATACTGTAATATATGGCTGAGTCTGGTTTATTTCATTCATGACGATTATCTCCAGGTTCCATCTATTTTCCTGCAAATGATATAATTTTGACCTTCTAGACGTAAATTAAACTCCTTTTTGTATATCAGCCCACCCTCTCTCCCTCCCTCCCTTTATCTTTTGCTGAAACAGGGTCTCATGCAGCCCAGTCTGGCCTCAGACTCACTGTGAAACTAAGGATAGTTCCCGATTCTCCTGCCTCTGCCTCTCCAGTGCTGGTTGGCACTATGCCCAATTTTTGTGGCGCTGGTGATTAAACCCAGGGCCTTATGCGTTCTAGGCAAGCACCACACGGGCTAAGCCACATCCACCGCATCTGCCATTCTTGTCACCCACTTGCTTGCCTGTTGAAGGTGTCCAGGGCTGATTCCATATCTCAGCTGTTGTGAATAATGCCTCAGAAGTCATGGATCTTTGTGTATCTTTAGCACAATGGCTTAGATTTGGTCAGATCTCCCTAGGAATGATGTAGTTGGTTCATACAGTAGCTCCATTTTCTTTTTTCCTCTTCTTTCTTTCTTTCTTCCTTCCTTTCTTTCTTTCCTTCTTTCCTTCTTTCCTTCCTTCCTCCTTTCTTTCTTTGCTCCAGCCATCTATCCATCCACTCACTAACTTACCCACTCATTCATTCATTCATTCATTCATTCATTCATTCATTCATTCAGAACCTTCACAGTAATTCCAAAGTGATTCAATGAGCTTATGCTTCCACTAGCAGTGCTTAGGTGTTCCGCTTCCCTGTCATCTTGGCCAACATTTGTTATCTCTTGTTTCCCTGAAGGCAGCTGTTCTGACCTGGGGGGGGGGGTGCGGAGGAAGAACCTCATTGGAGCTCTGGCTTTGCATCCTCTGATGACTGGGGGTTTGAACATCTTTCTTCAGTTTGATTAATTCACCCATTTATTGTTTGGGTGACGTTTGGTGTTGAATTGTGTGTGTCGGGGGAGGGTGTCTTTGCTGAGCTGGACCTGTTATGTATGTAGCCCACTCTGGCCTTGAACCTACAGAGCTCTGCCTGCTTCTGCCTCCCCAGTGCTGGAATTGAAGGCATGTGCCACCACACTGAGTCCAGTATTTATGTTTTGGGTTCTGTATAGATTATAGATGATAATCCCTTGATACATATGTATTTAGCAAAGGCTCCTGTGTCTTCCCTGCAGTGCAGAGGTCTCTGGATCATTCAACTCCAGTCTTGCTATTTCTGGCTGAGCTTTAGAGTCTTTGAAGAAAGTTCTTCCTTATGTTTATATCTCAAAATGTTTCTTCCTCTAGCAGTGTTAAATTTATTTATTTATTTACATATTTTGTGTATGTGTGTGTGTGTGTGAGAGAGAGACAGAGACAGAGACAGAGAGACAGAGAGACAGAGAGAGACAGAGAGAACGTTGTGCAGGTCTTGTTTCAAGGCCTCTATAGTGTAATTTCTAATTAGGTAGAGAGATGTTTGCCATTGCTTTCTCTGTTCCAGGTCTTCTGCATTTCCATCTGAATTTTAGGATCATTTTTACTATTCTTGTGAAGTACCAGCATTGGATGTTGATGAGGAGGTTAATTACTGACATGCAGGAAAGCTATTGGGTTTTGTATGTTTACTTCTTATCTTGCTACATTACTTGAAGTATTCTCCAATCTAAGAATTCTAGTAGACTCTTTGGGGTTTTTAAGTGTAATATTGTATTGTCTTTGAATAAGACGACCTGACCTCCTTTCCTATTCCACATTCATTTCTCTCCTTATTCCTCTAAGACTTCAAGAATAATGCTCAGGGACCAAAGAGAAAATGGACAACCTTAGCTCATGTCTGATTTTAGAGGAAATACTTCCAGTGTTTCCCCCTTAATATAACATTGGGTAGGGTTGTCATGTATAGCTTTTATATGCTGAGGCATGTTCCCCTATTCCCACTTTCTTCAGAGCTGCTTGGCTATCCAGCTTCCACTGATGATGGTACATCTACCTCCAGAGCTCTGGGACTATAGGTGGGCTGCTATGCTGTGGGTGCTGGGGAACCAAAGCCCCAGCCCTCATGCTTGCTGGCAGGTGCTTGGCCTGCTGAACCATTTGCAAAGTCCTCTGCCAACTCAGTCTTGATAGTTTTCTTTTCCTTTTTTCTCTTTCTTTTTCTTTTCTTTTCTTTCTTTTTTTTTTTTTTTTTACAAATTTTATAATTTTGAATTTCCAATTCATTTTCAATGAGTGTCTGTGAAAGTTGTATGAGGCCTAGCTTACCCACATGTTCTTCTGGGATATATTTGTACACTTGCCAGTCCCCCTAGACTACTGCCAAGATGAGATTGATGTTATCATATTTCTGGAAACTTTCAAGCATACCTAAAATTAGAGATAATAGTAAAATAACCTCCAAGGATACATCCATCAATATGATATTTTTTTCTCAAGCATTGTCACCACAAGATTTTCAATGACAAAACCAAAAACAAACAAATCAGACACAGCAACACTATCACCATCAACACCCTCGACAACCACCCAGGACCTTTTGTCTTCAGTGACACGAAACAGTTTTACCCTAGAGAGCTAATGCCAAGGCGAGAAGTAAATGCTCCAGTATTTTTTAACTAAACAGATATTTTTTGAAAATGTGATTTAAAGATTGTTCCTCTGTCCTCTACCTTGGATCTATGTTTTGTCAACCTGCAGCCTTTTGAGGAGTTGGGGTGCGGAAGGTCACAGAATGTACAGGCTGTGTTAGCTCCTTAAGGGGAAGTTTGGTTGTAGCTCGAGGTTTGAGGGTGCAGCGCCCCTGGCTAAGTGTATGGTGATAGAAACTCCTCACAGTACCACAGAGGAGAAAGCAGAGAGCTGGTCTCAGCCCTCTCTGCTTTCTTCAGCCCAGGCTCAAGCCCACAGGGTGGTGCCACCCACATTCAAGGTGGAGACCTCTGCTTAGTTACCACCCCCAGACACACCCACAAGTGAGCCACTAACTCCCAGTCAAGTTGGAACTTATTTACTGTCTCACGGCCTGAAGGTGGCCCCGGCTCCAGCTGAGGCCTATGCACAGTGTCTGTTAGTTTTCTGCGCCCCTCTAGTAAAACTGAGTTTCCAAAATGCCATTAAATTATCAATGATGAAGATTTCATTTAAGGAATGTTAAAGTTTTATCTTACAAAATAAACAACCCCGGGAGCAGTCACAGTCTCCTGAGGTAGGATGATTGCAAACCAGGAAGAAATAGCTGCAGACTGACACCCCTCCCAGCAGGAGGTGGGAGCTGTGTTTTCTGTCCTCTCTCCTAGAATCTGACAGCCCTGGTTGCTTAAACAGGAAAAGACTGTGGAAGAGTGGCTGTCCTCATTTTCAGGCTCCAGCCTGCAGACTGGCAGCATCCAATGCTTTCAGCGCCAATGACTTGGAGCAGGAGGCCAGAAGCCCTTGTGAGACTCCAATTCCCCCCCCCCTTTTGACACCAAAGCCAACCCCACTTGACCATAGGTAACAGGTTCCTCTTGGAGCTATTTCAGCCTGTCATGCTCTCTGGAGCAATCGTGTGCAGAAAGTCCCTATGGACACCCAGGCCTGTCTGAATTGAAGATGCTGGTGTAGAGGACCATTCAATAGTGTGTGTGTGTGTGTGTACACGTGTGTGTGCTTTTGGTGTATATTAGCCTTTCTTTCAAAAGGACAAATAAATCTGGGCATGGTGGAGAACGCCTCTACTGTCAGCACTCTGTGGGGAGAGCTAGGTGGATCCCTGTCAAGGCTCCCCTGGTCTGCAGAGCAAATGACCACACCAGTCATGGCTACATAGCGACACCCTGTCTCAAACAAACAAAATATGTTAAACCAGGAGTTCTTAACTGTTTTTCTTTTCAACTGTAGAATCCCTACATACATTCTATTGATCAGTTCTTAGAACAATGTTTATTAATTCATAAAACTGCATACATCAATTAGTTAGAAATGTAGTTACTGAAAGACTGATTTTTTTGATAATCTGATGAATGTGGAAAATAATAGTTACTGTAAATATGAAATACAATAAACCCAAATAACTTCACAAGACCGCAACACTTCAATGACATGGGAGTGTCTGTAATTTCTAATTTCTGGTATAAATAACCATGGTTTCTTACCCACATGAATAATTAAAGGCTAGTTTTCAGTTAAATATTAGTGAAAATGAAGTTGTTGCTGCTTTTTCCTTCATGCATGTTCACACAATCTCTGAATTCTATTGTCATGGAGAGCCATGAGCCACCCGGTTGTAGGCCTGCTAAAGACCTTCGCACATCTCAATAGAGATGCTGAGTCAGAAGGCAGCCTGTCTCCAAAGTACAGGCTGTCAGAAAAGCCAGTGTTCACCCTGCCTCTTCTTAGCCTGAATATCATAAGAACAGGGAAGATTGTGATTTCTTTGAAAGCTGTAGCTTTCTAAGGTAACCAGGGTAACATTTTCTAGCCAGAGGAGGTTTGTGGGTGCCAGTCAGATTGTAACATAGAAGCCTGCACACACACACATGTACCAGCATATTCACACATGCATGCACACATGTATCAGCATATTCACACATGCATGCACACATGTACCAACATATTCACATATGCACTAGCATGTTTACAAATGCACACACATGCAACAGCATGTGCACACATGTATGCATACATAATGCACACACAATAACCATCACACTCACATGCAAATGCACCCAAACACACCCACACATGCACACACATGTGCGCACACACACACCATTATGCTCTGCTCAAACTGAGTACAACTCACCCATTGTCATCTCCAAATGTGGAGTCTTCTGTTTTCCGTTTAGCACGGGAAATTACTGTCTCCTGGTGTGCCATGCTGTGGCTGCTAAACAAGAAATTGGGTGCTAGCTGGCAGTCTTAAGCACACAAACAATAAAAAGTCTGTAAGGGGTCTGAGGCATGAGGAGCAGGGAACATACACAAGGAAGAACAGAGCAGCCATGCCCTGGAAACATTGGAATCTGACTTCATGGTGGGAAACAGCCACTCAGGTCTAGCATGCACACAGCACCACTTTTTTCATCTTGGCGTCTCTCCCTGAATCACCTTCATTCTCATCTTTGGTACAATCTGACATCACTTACTTCTTTGTATATGGGTGTGACAGAAAATAATGTCAGTACAGTCACTATAGATTTATGAGCTGTCCCTTTAGCTAACTAAAATGAAGCTAATTTGACTCTCTGGATCTTGTGTTCTAAACTCAGAGATGTGTGGTGATTGCCAATCAGCCATGGTCGAGGGCAGGGCAGTGTAGAAGGTGGTGCATCCCTCAGTGGCTGGTCATTCCCATGGGGAAAACAATAAAAAGTGGCAGAGAGTAGGTGGAGGAAGGGACAGCCAGGCAACTTCTCAGGCTAAGTAGGAGTCGTCTGCAGATGGAGTGGACAATCATGGCGTGTTCACTTTGTAACAAATGCTGAGTTCTTGATGCAACCGTGGAAGCTCCCCTGCTTCCAAACCAAATGGCTCCTGTGCTGGTGGACAGTCTGAGCCTGTCATGCCTCAGAACAGTGAGAATAATGTTTTAATAAACCCAAGGAATATCTCAAGATCGCATCTTCTTGCCTATGGCTGGAATGCTATTTTCAGGACTGGGAGATGGTTCAGGAGGTACAGTGCTTGCTGTTTGAACACAGGCCTTGAGTGTGAGCCACAGAACCCCTGTAAAACAACTGGATGTGGTAGATATATTCAGTGCTGTAGAAGTAGAGACAGCAAGATCCCTGAAGCTAACTGGCCAGACAATTTAGTCTCCTTGGCAAGATGGAGGCTAGTGAGGGTCCCTGTCTCAAAATTCGAAGTAGATAGTGCCTAGGAATGATGCACAAGGTGGATCTTCTGCCTCCACATACACACAAACAATACACACACACATGCAACATATACACATATAAACATACACATATGTACATTCACATAATACATATACTATAGATATATACACACATCCATACACATACATGCATACACACATTTACACACATACACATATATCATACATACATATATACCCACATACATACATACATACATACATGCATAATACATACATTTGCATCCCCTCCACATATACATGCACACATATATATACTCATGCACATATTTACATACCCATATGCACACATACACACACATATGGATACATGCACACACATATATCTACATACACACATACAATATACATAAACACACCATACACACAAACATACATGCACTCACATTTACCCATACAAACATTTACACACACATACAACATACATATATGTACATACACATATCACACACATACACACAATGCATACATTTACATACCCACACTCAGCATACACATACATGCACACATATACACACATTTACATACCCACACATACATGCACATACACAGGTGCACACATGTGTATACACACACACACACACACACACACACACACACACATTCTTTTATAGGAAAGATTCCAGGAGCTTGCTAGAACCCTCACTGAAAAGTTCCTCTCATCAGCTTCGAGGGAAGTTTGATGAAGAATGAGATGTTTCTCTGAGGTAAGGAATTATGGTCTGAGGGCCACTCCCTCAGAAAGGCACTGGAGGAAAAACTTACTTGCTTCAATCTGGAGACGCTTGAGTGCTCTGGGGCAGTGGTTGTAAGTCTTGGTGCCAGGAACACAACACTTGGCTTTTTAAAAAACAAAAATAAAAAAACAGAGTCTTGCTGTACAGCCTAGAGTGTACACAGCCTCACACTCTCCCACCTCAGCTCTCTGTGTGCTGGGGTTACAGGCAGACATTTCCTACAGAGTCATGAAATAGGTGTGTTGCTTTGGGGAAAAGTGACTGACAATATTTGTTACTGATGTTAATGTTGGAACTTTCAAGAAAAATGAGATTTGGGGAAACTTGGTTTTCTTTTCTGACCTTGACAGTGCCCCAAAGCTGACACTTTCCCAGGAGACCACAGGGGGCGTGGATGTGTGGTGTTTTGATACAGTACGTGGCATGAAGCAAAGTGACAAGGCAAAAACTGGCCCCAGGAGAGCCACAAGGAGCTCAGCATTCTCTCTGCCTCCTTGATTCCTGGAAGCACAAGATGGCTTTTGACTCATCACCATGAGACAGAGTGCAGGCTTCTGAAGTTTGTGGAGCCTGAACATGACACACAGGCGCTGACTTAATGTGGGTCCCTAGAGTTCTAGGTCACATCTCCTCAAATGTCTCCTTACCGGCAACCCCTGAGTGAAGGCTTGAGAATAGAAGACGTACTGATGGGCATGTGAACAGGCCTGAGGGTCACCCAGAGTGGAAGGGCAGCCTCTGTAGAGAACAGAGGTACATACTTCATTCAGGGGTTTTGATGCCCAAGCCAGGCTCTCTCTGCTGCTTACTGCATGTCATGGTTCATCTTCGTTGCTAACTTGATCACACGTTGAATCACCCAGGAGACACGCTGCTGGGAGTATAAGCGCAGACATTTTCAGAGGTGACTATCTGAGGAGGGATGACCTACCTATGGATGATGGATGACATCATCCCGTGAGCTTCGGTCCTGAAGCGAATCACAGTGAGGAGAAGAGAAGGCCTGCAGACTGTGGGTAGCCCTCCCTGTTTCTCAGTCAGTCTCCTCAAATGTGAGCCAGCAGCTTCCCTGCACTCTTGCAGTCAGAGACCCTCCCCTCCTCCACAGAATGTGCCCTCAAGCCATGTGGCAAGGCAACTCGATCCTCATGGAGTGGCTACTTGCTTAGTCACAGCACTGAGAACAGTAACTAAGGTACTGACTGACTATGTGTTGCCTGAAATTGTTTCCACTCAGGGAGACCTGCTCAGCTCCCAGGACTCCTGCGTGGGTGGCCCAGCTCTGGTGACTGCTTGGTGAAGGAGATCTGGGTATTTACAACTAAGGAGATTCCAGAGCAGCGGTTCTCAACCTTCCTGATGTTGTGACCTTTTACTGCAGTTCCTCACACTGTGGTGACCTTCAACCGTGAAATTATTCCCATTGCTGATTCATGACTGTAATTTTGCTGCTGCTATGAGTTACAGTGTAAATCTCTGTGTTTTCTGATGGTCTCAGACGACGCCCGTGAAAGGGATGCTCAACCCACAGAGGGGTCTTGAACCACTGTTCTAGAAGGAGTGGACGGAGCAGAGACAAAGAGAAAGTAGACGACAGAGACATGTCACCCTCCCGAGTGGCCTTTAGCTTTGACTTCAGAAAAAGACAAGAATCACTAAGCTGTGTCATTCTGATGACGATCAGGATAGACAGGGTAAGTAAATCAGGCCACAGTCGGGATCCTGCTCTGACTCAATGCGTCAAGGACCTGTGTCTCCCTTCAGTCTTTTGTTATTTTCTCTTGGAGACTTGTCTCAGAGGTCCTCCCCAATGGGGCTGAATTCTTTGTTCTTATTCCTGTGACAGAATGCCTACAGAAAGCAACCTAAGGAAGAAGTTTCTTATGGCTCACAGCCTGAAGGTGTGGTCACCATGGCATGGGAGGCACAGCGGTGGTGTGTCCCTGGGACAGCTGCATGGTCACCAGGAAAGGGAGGCACAGCAGTGGTGTGTCCCTGGGACAACTGCATGGTCACCAGGCAGGGGAGGCACAGCAGTGGTGTGTCACTAGGACAACTGCATGGTCACCAGGCAGGGGTCGGGCAGAGCAACAGTGTGTCCCTGGGGCAGCTGGTCACACCCACATTAGGGAAGCAGACAAGGATGAGTGATTCTGTCTGTGGCTTCCTTTTATTCAGTCTAAGACTCAAGATCATGGGATGGAGTCCCCTCTACTGAGCTGAGTGTTCTCTCCTCCATTAAACCTCTCTAGAAACAGCTTCACAGACATGCCTTGGCTCATGTCTCCTAAGCAACTCTCCATCCATTCAGGTTGACTATGACCATCAAGCATCAGACCCATACAGCTCGCCCTCCCTGTGAGTCATGTAACCCCATGGTTAACAAAGTCTATGAGACATGCTTGGAAACCTTATCACATGAGCTATGAGTTCTGGTGGGAGGCAGACTAGGAATGGCCTCTCTGGGCTAACTTGCAAGCAGGCAGTATATAAGAACACAGTGTCTGAGATAGTGGAGGAGACCAGGTGGAGTGGCACACAACTTGGAGTCTAGCCCTGGGGAAGCAGAGGTAGGCAGGTTTCTGTGAGTTCAAGGTCAGCCTGTTCTACATAGCGAGTTCCAGGACAGTCAGCACTACATAGAGAGACTCTATCCTGGAAAAAGAAAAAAAAGAAAAAAAGAAAAAAGAAAAGCATTAGAAACATTATGGAGAGGTAAGGCTTTCTGCAAGGGTTCTTGTCGAAACCCAGTGGGGGGTCTCACTGTGAGTATGATTCTAAGCAGGTCTGTGTTGAAACATGGTACATGTTCACATGACACCTGGGGATTTTAAAGTTTTAAAAATTATATCCACTTATGGGCATGCACGGGTGTGTGTGCATGTACCATTGAGTATGTATGGCAGTCAAAGGACAACTTGCAGGACTGACTTCTCTCTTTCCACCATGTGAATCCCAGAGATTTTAAGCCATTTGGCAGTAGATGCCTTTACCTTCTGAGCTGCCTTTCCAGCTCCACCTTTCTATTTTAAAGGGGTACACACACACACACATACACACACACACACACACACACACACACATCCATTTGTTTATCTATTCATCTGCTGGGGCTATAACACAGGCTTCTTTCATGCAAAACAACTGCTCTACAACTGAGTTACCAATGAGCTACATCTCAGCACTGGCCTGACTTTAAAACTTTGTTGGAGATTTAATTTCATGTGTATGAGTGTTTTGCTTGCATATGTGTCTGTGCACCATGTGTGTGCCTGGTGCCCACGGAGGCCAGAAGAGGGCACTGGATCCTCTGACACTGAAGTTACAGATGTTTGTTAACTGCCTTGAGGCTGCTGGGAATTGAACTTCTAGAAGGGCAGCTGGTGCTCTTAATCATCGAGCCATCCCTCTGGTCCCACATGTTGGTTTTTGAAACCCACTGCAGTGCTGTTATACCCAAACCCAAAGTAAAGCTGTTTATCATTATTTCCATTTAACCGAGGAGGAAATGAACCCACAAGTAGGTGGTATAGCTTGCTAAGAATACTTTTCAATAAGCTATATTGAAGATAATTTCCTTATGCTTTCCAGTGTCTATTATGTAAGTACACTTCAAAATAAACTCCTTTCAGAATTTGGTGGCAGATAAGAACCTAGATAATTAGAATTATGTAACCTGTTTTTTTTTTTTTTTCCCCATTTCTGTCTTGGGAATCAGAAAACTAGGGGATATATTTAGTTCTTAATCTTAGTAGTTACAGGTTTCAGCACTATGTTAAGACCAAGGGGAGAGTATCAAGGTGAAGGGTGTGGTCTGCGCCCTTCAACAATTACACTTCTGTATGGTGGCAAAGAGGCCAACCAAGACACATTCAGAGGGTAACATCTGTACATCCCACAGCAACACAGCTCCCTTAAGGGTCAGGGTACTGGGATAACCCTGGACCCTGATAACCCTGTGACTATGAAGCCTACAATTTCCATAAACACCCCCAAGGCAAGTCTGTGTGTTAAATGAACTGAGCAGAGACAGAAAACCAAAGACACACCAGGAGGCCTGCAAGGTCCTCAGCGCAGGCTGGAACAGGAATTCCACACCAGGAGCTCTCTCGCCCAGCTCCCGCCCAGCTCCCCACAGGCTGTGAAGACTCAGGTTTTGCCCCATTTGCTCACACTGCTCTGAGGACCACAGATCTGTCCCTCCTCTCTGTAAATCAGGCCTTCTCCCCTCAAAGTCTGCTGACTTCCCAGCTCCCAGAATGGCTGTTGGGAGCGGGGCTGGCCCTCTGATTCTCTGGAACTATTTTGAGGGCCTCTGTCTCTCATGAACACTACTTCCTCCCACAGGGGAAGCTTGACGCTGATTTATGACTCGTTTTCAGTACATAATACTGTAATTTTGTGAAATGATGGTGTTATTGATCCTAGATGACTTTCTCCTTGCTAACTTCCAAGGCCTGGGGGAGAAGAAGTAACAGACCTAGTACCTTAGGTGCCTATCACCTGGGTGACGATAACCTTACTGATTAAGTGGGCTCCTCAGGAATGCTGAACAAGCAGAGGATTCATTCTGTAAGTGGACAGGACTAGGAAGTGAGGGGCCACTCCAGTGACACCGAGGCCCTCAGTGAGATGCCCGAGAACCAGTTTGCTGTGGCTACATGAGAAATGAACTGGGGTCCTTATTTCAAGAGCCGTTCCTCTTTAGACAGGAAAGGAAGAACTGGGGTGGGGATGGAGGTGGGGATAGAGTAATGGGATCAGGGGATGAAGGGAAATCAATGATCAAAAGGAAGAAGCTTAGGGGTGTAGCTCAGTGATTCTGTGCTTGCCTAATGTGATGAGGACCTGGATTTGGTCCGCAGTTACAAAGAGTTTAGGGGTGGGTGGGAGAAAGAAATGACAGATTAAAGGAAGAAGAGAATTTTTAAAAAGTCTATTAATTCACAATGAGTCCTGCACGGGAAGGTGAGCTATAAATTTAGATAGAATTGAATTGTCTGTTTCAGCATCAGTTTGCAGCTATGATTCTTTGGGAGGGGGGGAACATGATTTCATTTGCCCCTATGAAAGTCAGGCCCAAGGAACATTGTGGGTTTTGAGGAGTGGAAATTCAGGGATCAGATGAAGGTGAATCTGGTCATGTAGGAAGTGAGGGTCGCTTTAGCCAAAGTGAAAGAAGACAGAAATGCACGGACTGGAGTCCCAACTTTAGTACAGCAAGCAAAGCTTTTGTCCCACTCGCTGTGGGAAGGATGGACCAAGCTGGCAACCCCTGACTGTGACATAGGCATGTGTTTGCATGCGCAGTCCCCAGCTGGTGGTTCTGTTTTAGGGTTAGAACTTTTAGAAAGGGTGTCTGTCTCCCTGGAGGAAGTAGTGGGTGGACGACACGTCGGGTTTCCTAGCCCAGCCTTCTTCCTATCCCAGGTCCCCTTCTTCACTTCTCAAGACATGAGGAGGTGAAGGGTCCCAGGCACAGACTGCTGCCACTGGGAGGTGCATACCACCTTGCTTCCTCCACCAAGAGCCAAAATAAATTCTTCCTCCTCTACGTTCCTTCTTGTGAGGTCTTTGGTGACAGTAGCAAGAGAAGTCAGCACTAAACCTACATCACTAATGTAGCTGTCATTCCTGAAAGAGGGAAAAGCAGCAGACAGAAGGGAGGGAAGTTGCCCCCCAGGGACTCCTCCAAAGCATCTAGGATGCCCTCTTCCAACAAAAGAACCATGCTGATTCTGCAGACGCTCCGCTGACTATCTACCAGCTCCCTGGCTCCCACACTGTCGTTGAAGGGTCTTGGCAGAGAGACACTGAGGTAGATTGTCCTTCCAATCCACACCAATCACTAAGCAGAAGGAGAATCTGAATGGGACTGAGCTTTGGAAAATTACTTTCATACCCTGTGATCATCTCAAGACACGTGGGAGAGAAACCCTGAGTCATTGCAGGGCTCATTATAGGATCAGAATCTTGATCACCAATTTGTATGACCTCTGTTTTAAAACCTGGGCAGCCATATCCTATTGACCAGCCTTCTGTCTAGCCGAGGATGGAGATTTTAAAGATGGAAGGAGCCTCAACAGTCACCAATTCCAACTGCTCCTGCAGCAGAATCCCCTAGAAACATTCCTTCAAAGGTGGATGTTCCATCAGCCCATTTCTAGGCATTGAGCTGACCTTGACACCGCAACTGCAACCCATAGGAGAAATGCATTACCTGCTGCCCACCACACCATACACACATAGATACACACAGAGAAACACACAGACACATGTATGCACACATCCATGCTCAACCTCACTGTGTGTCCTATACTGTACTCTCTTTACTATGAGAGACAGACACCATCATCTCAATCTACAGCATGGATTTTGTAGCCCACTAATGGCTCCTGACTGAAAAGCTCTAGCCAGGGTGTATGATGCCCAAATCCTCAGGCATCAGAATATGGCCATCAGAGTTCTGCTCTCTCTCTCAGCCTCACTGACAGATTTAATCCTGGGAACAGCAGAGTTTTATTTCTGTTTGGTTTTTTAAGCAGTCATAATGGTTTTGTTTTCAATTTTTTTTCTTCTGGAGTATTTTTACCACATGCCATAGCATGTGTGCTACACACACACACACACACACACACACACACACACCACCACCACCACCACCACCACCACCACTATATTCCAGGTTATATATCCCAGTTAACCTCAAATGCATAGGAATCCTCCTGTCTCCACATCCCAAGCACTGGGACTTCTGGTGTAAGCAACTGTGCCTGTCTTTACTGAGAAGGACATTTCTTAAAATAATAATGATGAATAATAACGTCATTTCAGTCACTGTTTGGGGTGCTCTCTTGATTTCCTAATTATTTTCATTCTTAATGCCAAGCAACCACCTAAAGAAAAGTTTCATGACTCTGTCTTAGAGTTAGTGTTGCCATGATGAAACACCATGAACAGAGTAAACCTGGTTTATTTTGCTTACACTTCCAGATCTCTGTCCATTATTGAAGGAAGTCAGGACAGGAACCCAAACGGGGCAGCACCTAGGGGCAGGAGCTGAAGCAGAGGCCACGGAGAGGTGCTGTTTACTGGCTGATTCAGCCTACTTTCTTATAGAACCCAGGACCATCAGCTCGTGGATAACCCCACCCAAAATGGGCTGGGCCCTCTCCCATTGGTCACTAATTAAGAAAATGCTTTACAGGTTGCTCACAGCCTGACCTCAGGTAGGCATTTTCTCAGTTGATTTTAGCTTGTGTTGACACTAAACTGACCAGAATCATAAAAGAGTGGGAAGATGGTCCCGTGGATAAGAATGCTTGTGTACAATCCTGAGGACCTGAGTTCTAATCTTCGGAAAAATCTAGGTGTGGTTGTGCAGGCCTGTAACCCCAATGCTAGGTGGGGGTGAAGAGAGACAGGATTGCTGGGGCTCCCTGGCCTCCAGCCAAACTGCAGTGAGAGCCTGTCTCAAGAGGAAGGAGAACTGAATAAGCGGGGCACTCAGTCTCTCCATCTTCTGACCTGTGCATCTGCACACAGGCCCAGACAGCCATGCGTACATGTTTGTGCATGCACCAAAGCATTCCACCATACATACACACATACACACATACATATATGCATACACACATACATACACACACGCACACATATACATACATATATACATACACACATACATACATACACATACATACACATGCACACACATACATACATATATACATACACACATACACACATACATACACACACCCGCACACACAATCAAACAATCAAACAGACACATGAACCCATGAACCACGGCAATTTTGAAAGTTCATTTGTCTAACCAGACACAAGGTCTCTTGGGCTAACACCACCGAAGTGGAAACAGAGAGCTGCGGGGAAGAGATCAGGGGAGACGGGCCTGTGGCACAGTTAGCTCACCCCCTCTCCTGTTAACCTCATTTTAAAACAGAGTCATTGTATTGAGGGGTAAGCATAGGCACGCCATCTAGTAAGTATCAATTTGTAACAAGACATAAGAGAAAAGAAAGAATGGAGAGAGGCAGCAGTGAGTGGGGGATGGGTGCGTGTGTGTGTGTGTGTGTGTGTGTGTGTGTGTGTGTGTGTGGTCATTTCATCATGTCTAATCACAGAGCTGAACACTCTGACTGCACACAGCTGAGCTGTCAAATTTACTTCAGCAATGCCAGGAAATGCTTCATTAAATAAATTAGAGAAAAGAGGGAGGAACTGAGGAAGGAAAAGAAGGGAAAGGGAAGAAAAGAAAATTAAACATGAATGAAACTGTTAATAACATCATGGGGCCCACCCTCACCCCTCACCCACCCCACCCCAATCCACCCCCTGTCCCCACCCCCATTCTTCTACCCCACCTCCACCCCATTCCAGCCCCACCTCCCACTCCACCTACACCCCCATACCCCCACCCCACTCCACCCCCTACTCCCCAACACCAACCTCNCCCCCACCCCCATTTCCCTACCCCTACCCCTACCCACTCCCACTCCCCCCAATCTACTGCCCACCCCCACTCTCACTCCACCCTCCACCCCATCCCACCTATTCCCCCCACTCCACTGACCTCCTATCCCACCCCCACTACACCCCCCACCCATCCCACTCCACACTCCTGTCCCCACTCAACCAACCCTACATTATCTCCACCCCCACCCTATGCTCATCCCCACTTGTCAACCTACCCCCCCAACACCCCTACTCTACTCCCACCCTGCCCTGCCTCCATCATTTCTCAGACTGCATCTGGTCTCATGCACATAAGGTTCCCAAGATTATTTCTTGTTCTTTCAGCTCAATAAAATTCACACTGCCACCTCCACCCTGCCTTCTTTCTGGCTCATCAAGGGGTTTTGCTGGAATTCTGGGTTTACAGCCTTGCAAAGGCTCCTGTCCTCATTAACACAGCCCCATCAGCTTTGCTCTGACTGGAGCCAAGGTGGCTGTGGTCAGACAATTCCTACCAGCGTGCGAGCTCTGTTAACTGGTCACTGAGTTCTGTTTTGGTTCTATTTGATGAGCGCCTGAACATGGAGCTGCCTACTGTTTCCATCTGATTCTTAATAATGAAACCCTCGAGGCTAGGCACAGCAGCAGACACCTAGTAGGCCCTCAGGCTAGGCACAGCAGCAGACACCTAGTAGGCCCTCAGTGAATGTGGAATCAAATGGAAGAATTTATGTTCATTATTGGGTCAGTCTCAAGGGTAAACAGAGTTTTTATAGATGACTTTAAATCCTAGCCTGTGGACTTTAAGAACACATTGGTTAGACTAGAGTAATGGGTAGCCTTCCCCCCAAAAAAGGATAAGAGGGTTCCAATCTGGTTTATTTGATTGACTTCCAAGAAAGCCACATTTCCTGAAAGGAAATCCAAGATGGCAGAAGGTCTGGAGGACCCTGCACAAAAATACATTGGTCACCTTTACTCCCTAGGGAAATGGGTTATAACATCATGGCTTGTCCAGAGTGTCTGCTGGGAACTGGAGAGACACACTAGTCATCCTGCCTTTTTCTCAAAAATATTGCTTAGAAGTTGACCTAGTTCTTGTGCCAGAGAGAGGCTCACCCTTCCTGTCTCAACTTTATTCTCCTTCAGCCTGTAGCCATTTGTCCTGTCATTTGTCCTGGGCCTAGTGGGAGGAGGTCTTATTGTTGGATCAGCCGACAGGAAGTCATTAGCACTTCTCCAGCTGCCTGTTGATTCTGATTGCTAAGACTGGCCATGAGGGATCTTGTCGCTCATGGATATAGTATCCTGCCCTATGGGTCTCTTGACCATTGATCTGGGGACATGTATGCCTGGAGCTTACTTCTTCCAAATGACTCCTGCTGTCATTCATGCAGCCGATGCTCCCAGAAGTGGCAGACCAGAGGACTTACTGTACCACAGGTCACTGGACAGCTTACTTGAGTCAGCATCTAGCATCTTCGGGTCTTTTATGGAAGGCTTCTTTGGGGCTTTAGGAACTGTCCTTAGCATGGGCATGGAGAGTAAGTAGTGACCAGGATGTCCTTTACTCGAGTAAGTGGTGACCAAGATGATCTTTACTCACCCTTTAAATATGGATGCGCAATTAAAGCTCCCTTGGCCCCTGGTGTCAATAGTCTGTACTGCAAACAATGCCCCCTGCAGGACCAATGCCTGGCATCTCCCTGGGAGCTCAGACCTGAATCATCTTTTTTTATAAAAACAAAAAACAAAACAGGCTGCAGTAGATGGAGGCCACGCCCAGTTGGGATTGTGACTGCTATTCTTGGTTGTCAAGATTCTTGATTACATCTGGAATTAACTAAAATCCAAGAAGCTGGTTACACCTTTTTTCTTAATTAAATCATTTAGTCAGACCATTTAAGGGGGAAGGCCCACCTTTAATATGAATCTTTTGAGGTGGGAAGATCCACCTGAAATATGGGCCACACTTTGTGGTGGTGGCTTATGTGAAGGATATGGAAGAAAGACACTTTCTCCCTTTGCCTGCTTGTCCTCTCTCTCCCTGGAAAGTTTTCTTTTGCTGGCATTTTTGAGCCTACTTCTTTGGGATTCCAGTGTATGCTGAAGACCAGCTGAGATATCCAGCCTCGTAGACTGAACAAGTACTGGATGCTGGGACTTCCTGTTAAGTAGACAGCCATTGTTGGACTAGCTGGATCCCAGCCTGTAAACCGCTCTAATAACCCTGTCCCCTTCCATGGATGTTATCTCTGCTTCTCTGGGGACCCCTGACTAACACAGGGGTGATCACCTAGAGTCCTGTGGGGAGCAGAGACAGAGCTCATCATGAGAGGCCAGGCTCACTATAAACGAGCACTCTGAATGCATAGTACTGAGGCCCCAGTGCTCAGAGTGCAGGAGCCAGCCAGCCCTGACCCTGCCAGAGGCCCCCACCACTGTGCTGGTTTCTGTCTGATATGCTCTGTGGACACTCTCTCCCTTTGCAGTGTCTTAGGGCACAGTGCACCCTGCTTGGCCACATTTTGCTCACCTGTGTGAGTAATGGGGAGGGCTGAAGAGAAACTCAACCTGTCCTCCCTCCCCTACTGTGAAAGCTCCTTCCACTGTACCTGTCAATTGCTGCCAACCTGAGCCGATTTAGGGGGACCAAGGGTACCTATCAATATCTCAGTAAGTGATCTATACATCTTGAAGTGCTAATGGGAAAGCAGCTGGAGGTGGAATTGAACCCTTAGCCTAAGGCATGATGCTCCCCTGACCTTGTCTGTATACATCTTCCTCCACACTGACCCCAGAGCTCTCTCTGCCTCCAGGGTGGGCACTGCAGTGATGAATGATCCTCTCGGATGTATCACCCCAAGTCTTCCTGACAGAATCTTAGGCAGAGGAGCAGCTGAGACCCAGGGAGAAGCTGAAAACCAAGGAGTGGGAAATTTATATGCACATATACGCTCCCTGTTTCCTTCTTCCCCAATTCTCTGTGGTACTGAGTCTTGAACCCAGAACCTTACAACCTAACCCTCCTTTTACTTTTTATCTTAAATCAAATTTCTCACCAGCTGTGGGACTCCTTCTTCAGCCACCAGCCTGTGCCATCTCTGAAAGTTCTTTCCTGCTTAACTAAACTATCTCTAGTTCTTAAAAAGAAAAAGAAAAGAAAAGAAAAAATGGAGTCTCAATAAATTCCTCAGGATGGCCTTGAATTTGTGGTCTTCTGTGTATGGTGAAGAGACTCTGCAGGTGACATGCAGCTGATTAAAGGATTACAGATAGCAAAGGCTTTTCCTTGCCTTTGTGACATCACCCAGGAGGTCCTAAGGCACCAGAAAGTAACGACTGTGCAGAGCTTCCATAGATGAAATCGTAGACAGCCTTCCTAAAGATTATCAAATATTAGATTTTCTCAGAAGCAGGGACAGAGAGTCCCATACTTGCAGGGCCCATGTAGGTACATCAAAGTTTAGGAAGCCCAGGTACAGTGGTGTCCAGGAACCAGACCCCACCCCACCCCCACCCTCACCATGAGCGCACACATTCACTTGAGAAACTCTCAGAGCAGTGACCCAATCCTACTAGATGGACTCAGGAAGAATCATAAGAAAGATCATGTCTTACTTACCTTTCTATTGCTATGAACAAAACACCATGACCAAAAACAAATTACGGAATAAAGGGTTTATTTTGGCTTATGATTCCTGAAGGATGAAAGTCTGTCCTTGTGGAAAGGTATGATAGCAGGTAGACAGTAGACAGGGCAGGCAGCAGGAGCAGGAAGCTGAGATCTCAGACCTCAGACCTCAACCACAAACACAAAGCAGGGAGGGAAGGAAGGAGAGGGGGAGGGAGAGAGAGGGGGAGGCAGGGAATTGCAAATTAGCTGAGACTATAGACACTCAATGCCTTTGTCCTCCCCACCCCCATTCCCCTATTCCCTCCCCCTGCCCTGTGATAAATTTCTTCCAGCAAGGCTGTTACCTCCTGAACACCACTAACTGGGGACCACTAGAACTAAGCCGAGAGGAGACCTAGTTCATTAAGTCCTTCACAAACTGGAAGCTTCTCTCCAGCCCAAGTGTAGGCTTGAAATCCCAAGTTCAAAATGGAGATCGAGTTGAGTTGATTGCACATGGAAGGCAAGCATAGCCCTGAGGCAAGCTTGTGAGTCTCTTTAGGGTCATCCTTGGTTCAACAAGCTGGGCTTATGACTTGCTGCAGGGGTAGAGCATACGGCATGGGGAATGGAGTGGGTTAGCGGGCAGGGCGGGTGACTGGTTTGGGCTTTTGTTTGGTGATAGGGTGTTTGAAGAGAGGGGATCACATGCTGCTTGGAGGTGCTGGCTTTGTCTATCTGCATTCATGGCTGCCATGAGCGAGGCTCCAGGTGGAAACTGAGTGGTCATCCCCCACACCACCTCTCTCCCTCAAAACTCCCCACCACCACCCCACCACCCCACCCCCCATCAGCAGAGCAGCAGTGAGTTGCAGGCTAGCTCAGATGGCACCAAAGCCTGGCCGACAGCAGAAGACTGGCTGTAGCAATGGGGGTGCTTCTGTCCCTCTCAGGGATTTGTTTCCAAGGGATCTCAGGCTAGGCAGGAGGGAAAGTCCTAGAATACTATTTTAAAAGCTATCGTGTGTGTGTGTGTGTGTGTGTGTGTGTGTGTGTGTGTGTGTGTGTGTGTGTGTGTGTGTGGATAAATATAGTGGCTATTCCTGGTTGTCAACTTGAATGAACTACAATCCAGAATTGGAAGGCTCACCAGTGACCCTAATCTGGAGGCTGGGAGATAGAAGTTTCTGATCTGGATCTTAGTATGGAGATCTTGAGGCATGGTGGCTATGGATTCCAGAAGATTAAGAAAGGGAGATCTCCGGGCTCAAGGTCATCTGAGATTAAAGGTGTAGTGGCACACACCTTTAATCTGGGCTACACCTTCTGCTGGAGACCATATAAGGACATTGGAAGAAGGGAGTCTGGTTCTTGCTCTTTTGCCTGCTTGCCCTGTGGGACTAAGCAACTGCTACATCTTTGGACTTCCATTCACAGCTACTACTGAACCATTGTTGGGAATCAGACTGCAGACTGTAAGTCATCAATAAATTCCTTTACTATATAGAGACTATCCATAAGTTCTGTGACTCTAGAGAACCCTGACTAATACAATAACTTTGGATGTCATTTTCAGGAGTACCATCCTCAGAAGACCCTCCTTTGACATATGGTCTCTTCTTGGCCTGGCACTCACTGGTTAGGCTAGACTTGCAGAACACCATGCCGCAGGAATTCTCTACACCTTTGGGGTGGGCACTTTATTGCCCCAGTCCCACAGGCTCTTCTTCCTGTCCCACCTCTGAGCAGCAGCAACACAAAGTCAACTGGCTCTAGGGGACTTGTCCAAGGACTCTCCACAGGGACAAGTGCTAATGACACACAATGAAGCCTTTAGGAAAAACAATTTTGGATATCAACCGAGACACTTTGAGCTATTAACTCGGTCTCTGGGAATCGCTCCTATAGAAAACCGAAATACTTGAAGAAACCACAGGGACAAAAATACTCACTATCAAACTGTTGAAAATAATGCAACAAATGCTGGCAATGGAACTACCCAGTCACACTGAGGGATTCCCTGTGCATCCAGCAAAATCAAGTATTGTTAGGAAAGGGGCTTTCAGGTCTGTGCATAAATGCTCAAGGAGCTAGGGCGGTGGCTCAGTGATTAAGAGCACTGGCTACTCTTGCAGAGGACCTAGGTTTGGTTCCCAGCATCTGCATGACAACTCTAGTTCCAGAGGACCCAAGACCTTCTTCTGGTCTCCTTGAGCTCTGCACACACATGGTGCACAGACATACATGTAAGCAAAGCGCACATTCACACATAATAAAAGTAAATGCATGCATAAAAATTTCTCATCATTTGATCTAGATGTAGCCTAATTCAACCATGTAGTTGCTTTGGGAAGATTAATTGGTACTTTTGAAATGTTCTAGTAGTCTACAATGTGTGTGAAGTCTCTCTCTCTCTCTCTCCCTTTCCCTGCCTTTGTGTGTATGTGTGTGTGTGTGTGTGTGTGTGTGTGTGTGAAACGCACAGTGGCAAATGGGTTCTGATGGGAGAAAACCTGTTGGTAATGGGAATTTAGATGACAGCCATCACTTCCTTCCTCTCTCTCCTCTAACAGAGCCTCTGTTGCCGAGTCTAGAGATCCACCATCAAGTTAGAGTTGAGTATCAGATCTGAGAACTGGAGCAGTGTTGACCACATCGGACTGCAGAGAGGCTTAAACAGCACCCAGAAGCTTAACATCATCTTTCCACACCCCCACCAGGGAACAGCGAAGTCCTCCTGTGATTTCAGGAGTCGTTAAGGATACACAGGGGGAGTCTCCAGGTGCCCCTTATAGTCTCTGCTGCTGAAACATCTGCGCCTTAGAACGGCCACTGCTTGGGCTAATGCAAACGCCTTCAGTGACCTTGGCTAAGGCCACATAGGCTCAGTTGTTAGTTCAAATAATTTGTTTTATTGGGATTTTCCACACATATCTACAAACAGAGATAAATTCTACATTTTTCCTTTTATGAACAATTTCTTGCTTCGTCTCCCTAGCTAGCACCTCCATTACCATGCTGAATAGCCACGGAATAGTGGTCGGAACCATCTGTTGTTTTTCTTCTAGGTTTTCACTATTAAGTATGGTGTTACCTGTAGATCTAACACACATCCAACAGAAACTTTCATATCCCTGGGATTTCCATCCAGTCAAACCAACGTGAACTACGCTTACTTAAAATGTCTCCTAGACCTGATAGTTTTAGTTTTTATTTCATAAATTGTGTTTTGGGGTTTTGTGAATCCTGGGTTTTATTATACCTTCTATTTCTTTGCTGAGATTTTCTGGGTTTTTTTGTTTTGTTTTGTTTTGTTTTTTAATTTTGTTTCATGAATATTTGTCTGAACTCGGTGCATTTTCATGATGGCTTTTTAAAAAGTCTTGCTGCATGATCCCAACGGTAAATTAATCTCAGTGTTAATGTTTTAATTTTTGGCTTTTTCTCATTCAAGTTGTGACAGCTTGGTTCTCAGTGTGATGACTTTAGTTACGTTTTGACTGCTTGCATGCCTCGATTACAAGATGGGCCCTGTTAGCTCTCACTTTTGCAAGCAGTCCCCACATGTGGCCTAACAGGCATGGTGACCTCCACTGACACCACTTCAATAAAAGTAGGCAGAGTCCCACTTCCTCAGAGCAAGTGGGTGCTGGCTTGCACTGTCCCCCTGCCTCCACTGGGTGTGTAAATCTAGCACACTTCTGGGCCCAGTAGACCTGAGTAAGAGTGCTAGCTGGTTCTATGTCCCTCTGTTCCTTCTGCCTGTGACACCAGTTGGTGTATGGGAGTCCTGCTCTCTGTTCACCTTATTGACACCAGAGGGAGGGACACAGGCAGGCTTGTCCGACCCCATCTCACTAAGTCGCATACTTCTGGGTGGCATGGAGGATCAGCCTGACCTCTTTTGATGTTACCCGGGAAGGGTAATATGGTCTGGATATGAAATGTCCATCATAGGCTCATGTGATGAACTCTGACTCCCATGATTTAGGGAAATATGGAGCTTTGTGGGGTGCGGTCCCACTGGAGGAGGGGCACTTTATGCTTTTCCTGGGTGGAGGAAGAGAAGTAGCTCATCATTCACCCCAATAGTGCATCCCATGGGGTAGTTGTGTGTGAGGCCCTCTGACAGTGGGAGGTGGGGTAAGGCTGAGGAGGGAGCTAGATCCTGTCCCCCCCCCCCCCCCCGCTGACGGGAGCCATGGAGTTCTGCCTTTTGTTCACACTAAGCAGGTAACAGAAAACCAGTTCCCTGTTGGTCCCACCCACCAACCACCTCTGAGGAGATACCCCAGGGAAACCAGAGGAGGGAGGTTCTGACATGATAGTCTTTTAGAGTCTGCTCATGCTCAAGCACCGTGGGATGGAAGCTTTGTCATTTTCCTTTCATATTTAAGTCTTTGATACATCAGGAATTTATTTCCTGTCACGTGGGATCCTACTTCATTTCCTTTCTAATCGATAACAAGTGATGTCATCTTATTTTATCGAAGCACCATTCTCTCGGCCAATGCAGATGTTAAACTGCAGTGAGTTCTGGGATGTGACTGACCTCTCCCCTCCCTATCACCACACTGCTTTGACAATGAGTGGCTTGTGGTATATTTTAGTGTCAGTCGAGGCAAGGGCAGCCTTCCAAGTTTTCATTTTCTCATTCTTCTGGAGTACATGTTCCTCTTTGTGAACTGTGAAGCCATTGTGTTAGGAAGTTAATGGCAGAAGGCCTGGAATTGGGTTGAGTGGTTTCACAGAAATATGAGATGAATTTTCTTGGCACTGCCCCAATCCTGATGAGTGATTCAGCTTTGGAGCTACAGTCCACAGATGTCCCTTCTGTTCATGTGTCACAGAGCAAATCAAATTAGATGGCCATGCTGACTTCAAAAGGACAGGAAAATGCTACCCTGAGGGGAGGGCCATGGGAGGTTGAGGAATATTAATAGGTGAGATGACATACCTGTCCACTGGGTCTATTCCAGCTGCCAGGAGTCTTGAACTTCTTCTTCAGTCAGGAAGCTGAGAGTTCAAGATCAAGGAGCAGGTGTGTTCTGGTGAGGCCTTCTTTCTTCCCTTCCCCTTCTCTCCCCTCTCTTCTCCTCTGCCCCCCTTTCTCTTCCCTCCCCTTCTCTTGTCTTCCTTTCCCTTCTTTCTTTCCCTTCCCTCCCTCCCCTCTCCTTCTCTCCCTCCCCTCCCCTTTCTTTTCCCTTCCTTTTCTTTTCCCTTTCTACCTTTCTTTTCAGACATAGAATCCAAAGAGCAGGAGCCTCAAAGTTTGGGCCCTGGAGGCCTCTGCAGGAAACTCATCCTTTCCTAGGACATTGTCTTAGTTTCTTCTTTGATGCTTAGATGAAAACACCCCAACAAAAGCAACTTGAGGCTCACAGTGCCAGGTCATGGCTCATCACAGTGTGAAGTCCTGACAGTGAGAGCTTAAGGCTGCCTCTGCACTCAGGAAGCAGCTCATCTCCAGTCCTGTGTTGTCTGGCCCTGCAGCCCAGAGTAGTCTCTCTCCTTTAGAGCAGGTCTTCCCACCTTGACTAACCTAATCAAGACAATCCCTCACAGGTGTGCCCAGATCTAAACACTCCAATCCTTCACAAATGTGCCTGACTCCCAGGTGATTCCCAATTCCATCACGTTGAGAAAAACACGATCACAACCATAAGAGAACGTTACACACGTCACCATCATTTCTGTACAGAAGGTGAACGTCGAGGAAGTCCAAAGTCGGGCCTTTTTCCACATGGTGCTCACTTCAGATGGTGAAACTTATTGAGGAACGTCTCACTGCATCCACATCTAAGCTTTGGTAGGACTTTAAGAACATTTCCTGGGAATTAGGCTGAACTGAAGACCTCTCTTTAGCTACCTAGAAAACAGAGAAACAGGAAGCTGGGTACTTTCCCACTGTGCCCTGAAGATAGGATAGACAAAGTCCACGTTATCAACTCAGCCTCAAAGAAAGGGGAGGCCCAGAAGCACCACCCATGATCACATCATCCTCAGTGCCCAGAACCCTCAGGGTCAGAGCAGACCTCCCCAAGAGTCCACCCGTTAGATTTCACGTCGCTGAAGTGTATTATGATACAGCCTGAAGTCAGAGAGTGATCCATTGCTAATCATCTCGAAGACCAAAGTGACTGGCTGACATTTATTCACTTTAAGTGTTCCCCCCAGGAGTAGTTCGAAGCCCTCTGATGGTATTAGCTTGCTTTGTTCCCACCCTATGGCTCTAGTCTTTTATTTCATTCTGAAAAGGAGAAAACTGAGGCATAGAGAGGCTAAGTAAGTTGCCCAAGTGTACCCCAATATTAAGTGGTTTTGTGGGATGGGACTACCACTGAGCTTTTAGCCCAAGGCTCTTTGCTTCAGAATCCATAGCCATCACAACTCATACAATGGTATGCTGCCTTTCTTTCAAAAAGAACTTTGGGGGCTGGGGTGAAGTGCTCACTGCACCAGCTGTACCAGCTAAGATCCTGAGTTTGATCCCTAGAACCCGAGTCAAAAGCCATGTGTGGCAGTGTGTGCTTGTAATCTCGGCTCTAGGGAATGGAGACAGGTGACTCTGGGATTGGCCAATCAACCTGACCCAGTCAGTCAGCCTCAGGTCCCAGTGAGGGATTCTGTCTCAAAACAAACAAACAAACAAACAAAAACACCCAAGATGTACAGCTCCTGAGGAATGACACCTAAGGTGTGTACACATGCATACACACAAACATGCACATGTGCCTGCATATATATGTGAGTACTGGTACACATATGGGCACACATACCCATACAAAAGGACCTTTTATGTTGATGTATTTTATTATAACACTTCTTGGCAAGATATTCTCTTTGGGGGAGCCACGCCTCTCAGAATAGAGTTTGGTGTGGTCATCAACCCAGCTTCCTTCCTATAGATGATGGCCTTTCTCTGAATGTTATCAGGTCCGAGAACAGGAAATGTCTTCAGAGACAGAGAGGGGGTGTCATTAACCGTGGAACAAGCCCTGCAACCCCCTGGGCATTGAGGCTCTGGACAGAAGGCTCCAGGGGACTGTGGTGGTTAGCTTTGCCAACTGTCACAACCTAGAATCTCCTGAGAGTCTCAACTAAGGATTATCTAGACCAAGTTTGCCTATGAGCATGTCTATCCCACATTGTCTTGTTAATCAAGATGGAAAGACTCAGACAATATGAGTGGCTTTGTTTCATGAGCTGGGTCCTGGACTGGATATAAGAGTAGAAATAGCTGAGTATTGAGCAAGCAGGCAGCATGGGGTCTTCTCCCCGCTCTTGACTGTGGATGTGTGACCAGGTGCCTTAACTTCCTGTCTCAACTTCCCCTCAGTAGCAGACTGTAGCCTGAGACTATAAACCCTTTCCTCCCCTGGGTTTCCCTCCCCCAGCCCCCACTGTATTGCCTTTGGACACAGTGTTCTATGAGAGCAATAGAAATGAATTAGAACTGAGGATGAGGCAGGAGAGCATGCTCTACTCTGAAGGACATCTCAGGCAGGGAGAGAAACAATGACACCTGGCCACAGTCACTGTGCAGGAGATGCCAGTTAAGGAAAGCATGCTCAGGTGGGGACCCTGGTACTTAATATCCAGCTATAGCTGTAGCTTTGTCAGGCCCTGTGGAGGACACGGGCCTGACAAATCCTTAGGCTCAGATAGAGGCTACTATCCATACTGCATCCTACTCTGCTTGCCATACCTTCCCCCTCCACCTCTTCTGACTGGTCCATGTCCTCGTGTTGGGTCACCTGAAATTCTTAGCAGCACAAGAGATATTCTCAGCATGCTGACACCTTCTCAGCTCTACCACTGTGTCTTTCTCTCATGCTTAGGAACATGCTTCGAGATGGTGACTTGGTCCTAGAGACAGATGTGGATGGCAGGTGAGGGCCATGGGTGGGTCCAGCTTCAACCAGTTAGGAACAGAAGCTGGTGGATAAAGGCTTAGCCTCCCTCTTCTCCAGGGATCAAGTTCCTAGGCAGTGTCCTCTCCATGTAGCTATGGGTCCCCAGGATCCTGATATACATCCCAGGAATGTGCTGGCTGCTTAACAACTTCTTGCTTATTCCTCCATCCTTGGTCCCACCCCACTGTCCTCCCAAACTCAGAGATGATGACTTGGGTACAGCTGGGGTATATGTGGAGAATCTAGAAAAGGAAGAAAGAAACACGGCAAAGGATACACCAAGAACAATTTGCTTTAGGGGGACAGAGATGTTGGGGAGATACGTTGAGCACAGTCAGTACTGCCTTGTGGAGAGTCAAGGAGGCCAGGGCTATCCTCTAACCCTTCCCTTCCCTTTTTGGTGGAGGTGCCTCTGGATGGGAACACGGTGTCTCTCCTACCTCCCAAGTATGCTCAAGGCTTGGTAAAACCCCAGAGAAAAAGACAAGAAGTAGAAACTGTCTATAGCGACATCTGTGGTGTTGCCTACCAGGTGTGGGCACAGTGCCAATGGGGTCAGAAGCATCCGTGGTTTCTGGAGCCATGGTGCTGGAGCTAAGAGGAGGCCTGGAAGGCAGAGCCGACATTTCCGGCAGCTTAATCTTTGCTTTTCATTTCACCTTCAAATGGTTCTCATCTGAGTCTAGATGCTCACACCAAGAATCTGTTCTGAATTTGGGGGGATCCTAGAAATGGGCTTAAACCCTGCTCAGATGATAAATAGCCCTTCTTAGCTCTGCTTTATTTCAGGTTACAGCTCGTGGAGTTAGGGTGAAGGAATTAAAAAAAAAAAAAGCAGAATACTTATTCCAGCATTAACGATTATTATTGTAGGATCTTGCACCGTATCTTTTCCTGGTGAATTATTAATAAGGCCTGTTTTTGTTTAATGCCTGATAATAATTTCTAAAAACAGATCTACAACTTCAGCTGTAAATGCATGCCCATGAATCATTCTCTTGAAAGCTCAATTGTACAGTTAGTGTGTGTGTTGGGGGGGGGGGAACCAGCCAAACCTTCTAGCAATGAAATAACCCTATTTTAAAACCTTCTGCCTTGCCATCCCTACAAATGGCAGGCAGGGTCAACACAAGACCCAAGAAGCAAGTTTGGGCTCTGAGATGAAATTATCAATATCTTTGCCTGGCTTGCTTAAGGAGTAGTCAAAAGACTAGGAGCCCAAAAGCAGAGCACGATGACGAACGGCTTTCTCACATCTGACCTCAAGTCAGGATGAATCAGGCAGTTTCCCAGCTTCCATCCAGCGCCCCCCATGCCCAGCTTCCCTCTCCTGCTGTCCCTAAGGAGCCCCTGCCCCTCTGAGGGACTGTACTGAGTATACTCAACACATCTCCCCAGCATCTCCAGCAACCCTGAAAGCAAGTGCCTCCTTGACCCTTTCAGTCCCATTTCTGATAACAGCAGGAGACAAAGACTCAGGAAGACTGGCAAGTGTCAAAGCCAGGGTGTGAACATAGAGCAGTATATTGCTCAAACCGTGGTCTTGCACTCAATCTTTGAGTTTGGTTTTCCTATGAAGGGAGAAATACAAAATTCTTCCCCCATGAGTAAATCAGGGATCTAGATGAAGTGGTCAAAAGTCCCCCTTGCTGCGATGCTTATGTCTGTACCCCACCCCCACCCCTGCTCCTGTTAAGAACCATCATCTTTCTGGTGAGCACACTGACCCGAGCCCAAGTGTCATAGGACTGGATTATTAACATGGAATCACTCATGGGGTGGACATTGATTTAGCATCTGTGGTGGCCAGATACTGTGTGAAACAAGGACCCAATGGTCATCCAACCCAGATGTCTCCCTTACTCACTATTTATGGCAGGAATAAGCATGAATCAGAACTAAAATTGTGTTTTGGACATCCTGAGAGTTCATCTCTGGAAGCAAGACCTTCAGGAAATTGTCATTAAGGAGTGAAGTCAGAGTTCACAAGGGAAAAGCATTCCAGGCAGAAGACCCAGGATGGGTGAAGATTCAGTGCTGGCTGTTGCATGCAGCCATGAGACCACAGAGGGAAGGGAAGCTCACATGGAACGTGGTTGAAGGCAGGTGGACTCTGGACCAGTCCACGTCAGGATAGCAATGAAAAGGCGGTAGGGCCAGCAAGCAGAGGTAGATCATAATCCAGTCTGCTGTTGTCACCCTCCCCAACATGATGTGAAAGGCTGAGAGGACTGGGGCAGGATAGACGGGACACAAGTGTAGAGAAGGTAACAAGCATCCAAGATGAGATGACAGCGGCTTAGACCTGTGTGGGTGACTGAGACAGCCAGAGCCCACATGGGGAAGCCATAGGAGGTAAATTCATCCCGTCTCAGGGATGGGCTGGACAGTGCCAGGTTCTGAGGGAGAGGGTAAGAGGAAGGTGTCAAGGGTGTCTCCAACTTCGGCACCACTATGTGTGATCTGGAATGGGACAAAGGTCCAGATGTGGTGTTTGGGTTTCAGGTCTCCCAGAGGAAAGTGTCAAATGATCAAGCCACACAAAGTCTAGCAGTAGAAGCTAAACGTGTGGTCCTCTGTGGGGCGGAATGAAGCTCCTGAGGGACCCTGTGTGCCTTTTGAAGTCCTATGAGCCACCCCAAAGGTCCCCGAATTGTCAGAGAGCACACTCTCAGTGGAGTAGGAGTGAGGCCAGAAACAGATAACACCATGCATGCTAAAAGAATGGCTGAAGAAAGTGGAGAGGAGCCATGTTCCATGGTGCTGAAGGGTCAGTATGCTGAGAGCTGGGAATGATCCAGTGGAGTGAACAATGTAGGGACCAGGTGAATGGTCCAGACCAGACTGGACAGGCTTAAGATGCCAGTGGGAGGGAGGGAGGGAGGGGCATAGTGACCTCTGGCCTCAATTCTAATTGGTATGATTGTGAAGGGAAGAGATGAAGGATGAGAAACATGGCCAGTGAGAGGACTCGGGGCATGAAGAGATGAGTACCCACAATCCTCCAGGGCCTGCCTGTCTTGGTGCTCCCCAGGGACTTCCTAGTGTTTGGGCAATTTGATCATCTGTGTTGTGTGATCAGAGTATATAGGGGCTGGTGCCTGGGGTAACACTCAGACACAGGAGGTAGAGTTGGAGTGTGGGCACCTCAGGCTCCAGATTCTCAAGTGGGATGGGTCTCAGATGTGCCCCATGCAGCTTCCCAGGGGGTCCTCTCTTCCTCGATGTCCCAGTAGATTACCAAGAAAGGCAACAAGCGCCTTGCAGCTTCTAGAGGGGCAGAAGAGTGAGGATGGAGATTGCATCATTTGACACAGGTGGGCACCAGGTGGAGGCTGAGCAACTTGTCCCACGAGTATCAAAACTGCATGTATGTTATATAGACAGAGACCACACGAGTCTCTCTCCTTCTCTCCTTCTCCTCTCTCTCTCTCTCTCTCTCTCTCTCTCTCTCTCTCTCTCTCTCTCACCATCCTCCTAGACCCTGCTGGGATAGTGTGCCAGATGCACCTTTCACCAGTGACCTCACCAGAAGATGTTCTTGATTCTTTCACGAGGCAGTAATGATCCAGGAAAGACTCCTACCCACAGAGACAGGACTTGTGCTGTTCCTTAAAGCCTGAGACTCTTAAACTGTGCTGATGCAGGGGCCTGAACTTATTAGTTAGCAACTGGCTTTCAACCCATCACAGCTCCTAAGCAGATGGCTCTAAACAATGCTTTGTCATTACTGGCACCCATCCTGTGGCTCCTCCTGTCTTCATGGTCACTGCCTCAGACTGTCCCTCACCTGTGCAAGCCTGTCTTAAAGGAAATCCCCACAAACACAATCTTTTTCTTCTTCCTTCCCCATGAGTTGTAGCAGTAGTAATACGCCCTGGTTCTTGACCCCTTCTGAAACCACAAAGTCTTACTTTGGCTTCCAAAAGAAGCCTTGCTCCCATGTGCTGGGGTTTGAAGCTGCCTGCCTTTGATTTTCTTTATGAGTCTGTATGATGGTCACGTGGATGTGTGAGTGGCCAACTGTGGCTTCTCCAGCTGCCCCATCCTTTTGCTCCCACCCAAGCACGGATCACTCTACTGATGTGGAAGGACCCTCAGAGCTGACCCTCTAGGAAGAAAGAGGGGAATACTGGGGATTTGGGAGCCTGAGAAACATGGCCCTGGATCCAGCATGGTAGCCCACAGTGTGTCAGGATAGCAGCTGCTGCAAGGCAGCCACACCTGAGCTCTGTCAAGGTGAAACCATCAGTGACAGAATCTTAATGGGAGCCCCAACCCGTCTTTCTTGGTGCTAGACTCTCTGCACTCAGGAAGTAAAAAGCTGGGGGTCAAATCCATTCCACTGTGTAGCCATGTCCCCTCCCAGGGGGCCCCTCAGAGGGATCTAGACCCAAGGAGGAGAGCTGGCCACAAACAGGTAGACCCTCCCCCCTTACCCTCCCGAGGCAGCTCCCCATCTTGAAGACCCCAAACTTCTTGTATATGTGAACACTCGGGGCAGGAACAGCTCCCTTCCCCTGGACTGGAATAATCCGGAGGTACCCACAGGACCAGCTCTGCTCATCAATTCTGCATCTTCCTGAAAATGTACTTTTAAATGCCTTAATTGCATTTTAGAGATAACCCTGTAAGCAAAGTGGCCGGAAGAGAAACCATGGAGAGAGCTTGGTGGTCAGGCTCTTTGTTTTAAATCAATCCAACATCTGTGCCTAATGCAGCCTTGGGCTGCTCCTCCGGAAGCATTAGCCCTATTAGTGGGGGCTGGCAGGAACACAAAATAAGATATTTATGGGCTTGGCACGTGCGCATTGCCGTGGGGACTGAGGCTGGGGTGGGGTTGTGAGGGAAATACGCAGGTCAGCATGTCTGTAGAGCTCGCTCGGGTTCCACGCCAGGCTGATGACAGAGAGCACGGGGTTACTCTGCCCAGGGCCCTACACACATTGGCAGATTCTCACTGCCTCTGCACAGTGGAGAAAGCCATGCTTTGCAGTCGTCCCTCCAACCACAAGCAAGGGGAGGGGACCATGGGACAGGAGTAATGGGTGTGCCTCAGTGAGGATTTGAGGAATGTAGAACCACAAGCTTGGAAGCCATGCTTAGAGCAAAGTACCCAGCAAAGCCTTGACTCGTTCCGTCTGACTTCTCTGCCACCCTGGGCCTTCATTCTCCTTTCAAAGATAGCTTCCTGCAAATGGCTATCTCTACCAGGAGCAAGTAAGAAGGGGCGATGTCACTCTTCATTAAGTGACATGACCCAAAGGCACGGGCAGATCTCCTTTCCTACAGGATAGGCTTAGTTGCGTGGCTGGCCATCCTTAGCTGTCAGGAAGTAGCTTAAGATGGTAGACCATAAAGAGGTTTGGGACAAGAAGTTATGTGGAGCTTTGTTTAGATCTTACTGTGTGACTGTGGCCTTCCCCATGAGGAGCTGTGGACCAGGCAGGGAGGAAACGTGCACCTAATTTCAGACCCAGCATTAGGGAGCCAGTTCTGTCCAACACAAACAAAATAGCCCTGACCCTGTGGGAATTTGTGGTGGGGGTTGTGTGCTGAGTCAGGCACACAGGTCGTCTAGTAAAGAGTAACTCTTGTCACTTAATGAAGAGTCCCATCTCCCCTTCTTGCTTGCTCCTGGCAGAGATAGCACTCAGTTAGTCACCAGCCCAATCTTGCCTCCTGAACCTGTCATCTAATCTTGCCTCTGTCCTCCCACTGGCCAGGCTAGCCTCACTTTCAAGCCCACCATGTCCCTCCAACTCATCCTGTCTCCACAAACCTAAGCTTGCCACTTCCCAGCAATGGAGTCTCCAATGCCCTCCTCATCCCCAAAGCTAATTAAACCCATTCTTTCCATTTACTTTTTGTGACCCAGCCCTCCCTTGCCTGACCAAGCTCACCTCCAGTGCTCACCTTTTATGTTGTAACACAAATCACCACAGCCCACAGCTTAAAACAACACACAGCTGGCTATCTCAAGAGTCCCGTCACCGCTGAGCTGGGATCTCTGTGTAAGGTCTCACTAGGTTGAGATTGGGGTACGATCAGGTTGGGTTCTGATCTCACTCTGCCTCCAGGCCCACACAGGTTAGTGACAGGAAACACTGAGATAGAGCTGAGGACCAAAAACCCCAGTTTCCCTCCACTACCAAGTCAAGCTGGCTCCCAGTTACCCATCATATTCTGTCCAGTAGAGCCATCCCTCTGCAAACCTCCATGGAGTAACTCTGCTCAAAGTGTGAACCCTAAGAGGATGGTGTCATGGCCACCAGCTTACCATGCCTCTGTAAGCCACAGGAGTCACTTAACTAGAAGAATGACATTTTTCTTAGGCTCAAGGACATCTCAGTTCCCTTGGTTCTGCTTCCCTCTTCCCACCACCAGGTCCTTGTCACCTGGCCAACTCTTCCCTTAAGGTTGAGCTGAGCGCCCTCTATTGCCCGTACATACTCCAGGAGCCCATTCCCAGGCCAAGCAGATTTCTCTGGGCTCTGGTGCTGTGTACTGTCTACCACTTTGACCACTCTTTACTAGACGACCTGTGCGCCTGACTCAGTTATCACACAGTCCCTACCACAAATTCCCACAGGGTCAGGGCTATTTTGTTCTGTCTGGGCCTCTAAGAGTTTGAGGTGGGTCTGGCTTGCAGTAGGTATCCAATAAATAAATAAATGTGTATAGGATAAGTGGAGATGACTTTTTTTGGGAGGTCTGAACAATGGCCACTGTGGGCCATGGTTCTCCTGGTCTATTTCCTTTAGTGATGTACCATGAGATTGTGTTTAACCCCACATTGTATAAACTGGCCCATAGATCCTTGCCGTTACATGAGAGCTTGTAGGAAGGACAGAATTCCCAGCCCTGCCTCGCCCCTGAATCCTCACTGCTTTTTAATAAGATTGCAGTGTGATTCACATATATGTTGAAGTCTCAGGGGAGGCGATCCAAACAGTAAGCCTTTCTGCTGGTCTTGTTTTAGGGCTGTAGGGCTGTGAGGATTCCATCGCTCTGCTCCCAGCCCCTGCCTCGGCCTGGCTGTGGACATGTTCCTCAGGAACCTTTCATAATTGTTCTTCAATACAAAGCCCTTTCTCTTTCTGCTGCAGATTCTGCCTCCAACTCCACGCTGGGAAGAAGGACCAGAGTGATGGCCAGCTATGGGCTACCTATGACTTTCAGCAAGAACTGAAATCCAATTGGTAATCTTGCTCATTGTACTGACTGGCTTTGTGTGTCAACTTGATACAAGCTGGAGCCACCACAGAGAAAGGAGGAAATGCCTCCATGAGATCCAGCTGTAAGGCATTTTCTCAATTGGTGATCAATCGGGGAGGGCCCAGCCCATTGTGGATGGTGCCATCCCTGGGCTGGTAGTCCTGGGTTCTATATGAAAGCATACTGAACAAGCCAGAGGAAGCAATCCAGTAAGCAGCACCCTCCATGGCTTCTGCATCCGTTCCTGCCTCCAGGTTCCTGCTCTGTGAGTTTCAGTCCTGACTTCCTTTGGTGATGAACAGCAATGTGGAAGTGTAAGCTGAATAAACACTTTCCTCCCCAACTTGCTTCTTGGTCATGGTGTTTAATTGCAGCAATAGAAACCCTGACTAAGACACTCATCTACAGATCTGCAGGATCAAGTCACCCAGTCTTGGCAAGTTCCTGTGTTTTTTGTCTCAGCAATTATGGTACCACAGGCTCCTGGGGAGAGTGAGTTGAGCATGAAGATGCACAGTCTACAATCCCAGCAGCACTGTTCTGAGGCCAAAGCCAGAGCTCCAGGCTAACCTGAACCAAACAGCAAGACTGGGTATAAAATGAGAAGGAGGGTATGGAGAAACAGTTCAGTAGTTAAGAGCTCTTGTTCATCTTGCAGAGATCCCAGGCTTGGTTCTTTCTCAGCACTCATTGTTGATTGGGCAGCTCAATAATGCCAGCCCTCTCTTCGCCTCCACAGGAACCTCTGTGCGCATGCATGCATGTAAATAAAAATTAATATATTTTTAAATGGAAAGGGAGAAAGAGAAGAGGACTTTGATATCAAGGGATCTTTCTACAACATCTGTGGGGGGATATTTTTCCCTCAATGATCTGCGTCTTGCTGTTTGACATCTGCTCTAATTCACTAGGCAATGTGGGCCCTTGACTTCTTGGGCCACAGCTCCTTATGGGAGAAACGAAAAAGAAAAATTATATTGAAAAATGTTTCTGAAATTTGACTTGGAGAATGTTTAGCTCAGGGGAGTGTTTCTCCTCTCTTCTGGAAGGAGAAACACCGTAAAGCCCTGGGCAGCAGTACAGGGAAAACAAGCCAAACAGCGTGTTCGGAACTGACCACACTAAAGTGGGGCTTTGATAAGTCCTCGGGCCAGCACCCTGCCCAGGTCATGTCTGGGACTGCTAAGACCCATGTATCATCCCAGATGCTTGAGTGAGTCCTAGAGAAGTCTTGTATACAATCTTTCCAAACCCTTGACCCGGGGCTGAGACAAAAATCTCAGACAAATTCGACTTAAGGAAGGGAATATTTTGTCTCACAGTTTGCAGGTACAGGCCATCATGGTGGAGAAGTGGGTATCACCAGAACTGCCGAACTTGTGTATGAATTGTCCAGAATTCAGAGACTGGGACCCGTTTCATCAAACTCACAAGATCATTCAGCCAATTGTCCCTCAAAGTACATCCACTCTCCCTAGGTGCCCTTGCCGGCACAAGGGGGCGCTCTTGAGTATTTGTGTGGGAGATGTGCGTTGCCTGCTCACATGGTGGATATGGTCTTTGGGGGGCAGCACGCAGCACAGAGTCAACTGGCGGATAAAACAGTTTTGAAATGTTGCCAGAAAGTTCCCGCCCAAAGCAAAAAGCTGTAACAGTCAACCCTCCTCTGTGCACTCCTCTTTGCTGCCAAAACTGGATCTCCGCAGGCCAGAAACAGAGGCAGGGTGACCTGCTGGTTTTTCAGGAAGAATCATCTCTCTCCTAGCCTGATTGGCCCAGAGAGCAGTGTCCCTGCCTTAACCAAGCTGCAGGATCCCTGTGGTGATGAGTCTGAGTCGGGGCTGGGAGGAGCGGGGGTGGGGTGTGGGGGTAAGAGGAGGTCTAGTCTCCTTATGAACAGGGCTGTGGGTCCAGCTCTCCCGTGCTTAGTCTCGCCGCAGCCTCACCTCCCTGACAGGCGGCTTCCCAGTCTCTGCCTCCACAGCAACCCCAGCTGGAGATACAGTGTGTCTCCGTGACAGATATTGGTCCATCGATTGAGTTTTTGTTGCACCGGCTCCAAAGCCTGTCGGGAAAGTCCTCGGCTTGTCTTTGAGGGGAAAGATGACTCGGGTGTGCCGCTTTCACTTTGTCCTAAATTAAACTCCTGTAGAACTGGAAGGAGCCTGGGCCCATGCTTCACCCTGTCCTCACCCAGGGCCCCCATGAGATCATCCAGATAAGCAGGCCTCCCAACATCAAGGAAAGGCCCCTTCTCTCTCTGCTCCCCCCTCCCTGAGAGAGAGCCTCCTAGAAGCAGGGTCTCTTCAGTGACCACAAATGGGAGGCACCCCTTCTTCTTTCATTTAACCAATATTAACAGACACATTTCCCTTCTTTTAGAATGTGGATTATAAAGGCCATTTCGAAGCTTAAAAATTTAAAAAAATTTTTGTAGTTGGGGGCTCAAGGGGCTTTTAAGAAGGCTTTGTTGACTCTATAAAAGGGTTGATATAAATGACTCCTAAAGTCAACACTGCAGGAAGGAACAATTTATACCGTGCACTTTCCTCAAGCCTTTCTAAGTCTGCACACCATGGAGTTTACCCTGCCACCACTTTTGTTTTGTTATTATATTTTGGGATAAGGTCCCATGTAGTCCAGGCTGGTCTCTAACTTGCTATGTAGCCCAGGATGGCCTTGAACTCCTATTCCTCCTGCTTCTGTCCCCTAAGAGCTGGGATTACAGGTGCAGTGCATGTCCCTACAGCCAGCTTATGTTGCACAGGGGGTGGAACCCGGGACTCACGCACACAACTCTCCCAACTAAGCCACACGCCCTAGCCTACCTTATGAGGTCTTAACAAATACCCCGCAGAAGAAACGCTCATCTGCCAAATAGAGAGCTTCGGTACAGAAGAGTGACTTAACCCACCCAGCTTCCCTCCCGCAGCCCTTTGTGGTGATGAAGCTCGTCAGGTAAAAGTGCTGCTGCCCTCCATGAAGCCGATTGTTCTCAAAAGTCAAAACCCTAAGTATGAAAACCCATGTGCTTGCACAGCCGTCAGAGCTAGAATCTGCATCCCCAGAGCCCGTGTACATGCTGGCTGGATATGGTAGCACACCTGTAATTCCAGCCTCTGAGGGTGGAGGCAGGGAACACCCCCCCCCCCAGCAAGCTGTGTCAGCAAAGCCCTGGGTTTGACTGAGAGACCCTGCCTCAAAGAATAGGAAGGGAGACATGTATTGACGATTCATGACACCAGCCCGGGATCCCACACACATGTGTGTGCACATATATGCACATGTGTGCACATATATGCACATGTGTGCACATATATGCACATGTGTGCACATACATGCACACAGGTGGAAAGGCATATACATACACATCACACACACGAAAATGATGGACATTAAAAGGTACAGACTGGAATCTTGTCCTTACTGCTTAACACATGAGCGGACCCAGCAGGTCACATGACCTAAATCCCAGTTTTCTTTTAGTCAATGGCCTTCAGACAACAGACCTTATGAATAGTCAGAGAGCTGTGTACCTACAACAGGAACACTTCTCTGCTTGTATATTACACTTTATTTAAATGTTTCATTTTTAGTTTTCATTACATGTATATGTATGGATAGGTACACAGGGATGCAGTGCCTGAGGAGGCCAGAAGAGGGCGTTAGATTCCCGAGAGTTGGAGTTGCATGCAGGTGTGGACTGCTCACCTTGGGCACCGGAACCCCACTTGGGTCCTCTGCAGGAGTCAACTCCCCGACTCTGATATTAAGCTTTAGCAAGCTCATTCTTGAGAGTGGGGTGTGACTCACTTACTTGCCTGGCATATACAGAGCTCAAGTGTCATTCCTCTAGAAATGAAAAATAATTAAGATACTAAGTCTTTTTCTTTCCCCTGCCATCCACAGTTAAGCCTCCTTCAGATCGATCTGCCTGTGCCTCAGTGTGCTGCAAGAGTCAAATGGGATGACTGCCTTGAGAATGATCTCTAAGCCACCGCCAAGAGTCAGGAGAGGACAGTCATCACCATGGAACCGTCAGCCGCATCCACCCACACCATCAGAACTGGGGCTGGCAAAGGCAGTGTGACAGCATTCCGAGAAGATTCTGGAAGAAGGTGTTTCCACTCCACACCAGCTGGGCGACTGAGATGATTATCCTCGTCCCAAGTTTATCTACTTACAAGGTAGGCACAATGACCTTCACTTCACCTGGTAAATGCCCACAAAATGCTGAGCCTTCTGTCATAAACACCAGATCTGTGAATACTGCCCCCAGCCCTGCATCTAGCCAATCCCAAGGCCTGTGCTCCGAGGGGTTGGGCTGGAGTCTGCTTGCCCATGCTGGCGATTGTGTCCTGAAGCTGAGCAAGAAGTGGGGGAAGGCAGCAAAGCAGCCTTAGACTTTGGGAGTCCATCTGGGGTCCTCCTTAGACTTTGGGGGTCCATCGGGGTCCTGGGTCCAGCCTTCTGGGGCTCTAGTCTCTCTTTGTTTAGAGTCACAGACCCCACTCTTTCTTCACTAAGATGCTTTTCTTCCCCAAGCCCCCAACTCTTGTATATGAAATCAAAAGCAGCAGGTAGCGTGAGGACAGAGGCAAGAGGCTCCATGCTGGGAGCATCTTTTCCAGCTCTGGGTGGGGTGGGGGTGTAGTGATGCTGCCAGAGTCAGTCACAGATACAGAGCACAGTGTCCAGGACTTGTCTCTCTCAGTGTGAGTGAAGAGAGGCCGCGTGAGGAAACCAGGCCCAATCGCGTTTCCTCTCCCAGCACCTAGGCCAGGTAACAACACAGTGCTTCACACAGCTTCAGAGAATGCACCATGCTTCCCTGAATGGCCACCCCAGCCAGCTCCTTTTCCTCTACCTGGATTCAGAAACAGGAGCTGCGCCAACCTAGTGACGTCCCAGTGGGAAGGCGTGGGAGGTAGAGCTCATAGTTTTCCCGGTCCTGATATATAGGCCACCCCCCAATCCCTGGTGACTCACTCCACCTCTCTGTTGCAGTCTGATGAACAACTTGAGCCATTAAGAAATGGAACAAATTACTAAATGGGAGACACAAAAGAAACCCAGGATAAATTATAAACGATGCTCTCTCGCTCTCTCTCTCTCTCTCTCTCTCTCTCTCTCTCTCTCTCTCTCTCTCTCTCGTATCTTTACCTACTGAACTTGAAAAAGCAATAGACTACCATGGCAGAAGTACAGGGGTTTAAGAGGCCCTTTTCTGAGAACCCCAGGGAAGCCAGGACACAAGAGCTAGGCTGTTTTCAGCAAGGTCTTGGAACTAATTCAGTGGCTTGAAGATGAGTGCCGCAAGGCATGCTTGACACCTGAAGGCTGGGTAGAACCTCCCGTTCAGATGCCACCTCTGTGACACCTCTGGGAGTGCATGTCATCTCTGTAGCTCGTAGCTACAGGTTAGTAGTTGCCATGGTTATAGGCAGCAACACATAGCTGTGGAGTGTGGTGAGCCAGGTCACCTCTGTGGAACATGTTACCTACCACTGAGCCACATCTATGTAACTGTGACATTAACCATCACACAGCCAAGGACACTAGGACCCTTGTTCCCCAGCCTAGAAGGAGACGTTGCCCTGCTCCTGACCGTGATGGCTTCATGCATGTATTTAAAACCTTGACCAATGGAAGGAGAAAGAAACATGGACCTTAGCTCAATGTTTGGAAGGTCTGATGGGGAGTCAGGGAGCCTTGTCAGCATTAAGGAAATGGATGCAAGAAGAGGTCGCCCCCTGCTGGTCACAGCTGGGAAAGGCATATCAATAATCCTATTCCAGGAAGGGAGGGCATCAAGGGAGGGAGAGGAATTGCAGTGGTTATAGGCAGGCATCTGCTTGCTGCTTTGAGAGTCACCCAGCTGTGTGATTCTGTGTGATCCTGTGTAATTCATAAGCTACGGGTCAGGAAGTTCCAGACAAGCAGTGTTATTCTGGAACTGGGGGGGGGGGAGAGAGGAGGGGAGGGATTTCCTAAGCAAAGTTTACAAATTGTGCAAATGTTCAGAAATAGTGTCACTAATATCTTCCCTGCCTCCAAGGCACCAGCTGTGAGCCAAGACGAGAGCATGGAGTGGAGAGGGGGAGGTGAGGGGCAGACTCTTACGTTATAGCAGCAAGTGACTCTCCCAGTATATTGGCCGTGTGTGTGGCACCCATAGCCTCTACATCAAGTAAGGACCGGAAGCTCATTTGACAGACAAGGCAATAGAGTCTCAGGGAGTGATCTTTCAAAGCAAGTTCTGAGTCAGGATTTTAACCAGAGTCTAAATGCTATGCTTTCTTCACATCACCTAAGCTACCTCTGAGTCTGGGCCCACTGTATGTGAGGGGTGGGGGTCCTGGTATCTTACTTGAAGCCAAAGTAGGCTTTGGTGGCGCCCCCACAGTCTTGCTACACTGCCTTGGCTCCTCTGACGTTCAAATGGGGAGCAAGGTCAGATTTTTCCACATTCTCAGTATTCCGGCTCATCTTGTGCATTTGTATTCTGGGATTTGATCTCTCCTCACCCCTGCCTCTTGCTTAACTGTTCCCTAGATGAAAGTTTAGTCTTAGCCAAAAGGGCACCGCTCCTAGTGAAGCCAGAAGTCAGAGCCTCCTCCCTTGCAGCCTCAGTGCGTTCCTTCACAGCCTTCACAGACAGCTTGCTGCCAACACCACCCTGGCCTGTCAGCAGAGCTCACTGGGACTCCACAAGCCACCCAAAGTGACACTGATCTTCACAGCTTTTCTGCATGCTCCCTTGTTCCCTTCCCTGCATGCAGTAGAAAGTTAACAGGAGAACAAGGAGACTTAAGAAAGCCCCAGCCATCGTAATTAGCATGCAGAATGCTTTTCTGGCAGTGCACAGGCTGTGGTAAATCGGGAAACTTCTTAGCACAACATATATTTAATCCGTGGCACTTGCTTTCACATGAAAGTCAATCAGATATTTTAAGGGAGCTAACGAGGACTCTCAGATTGAGCTACTAACAAACACAGGTGCAACAAACTCACCTGGACCTATTTTTCTAGGATTTTTAAAAAAAAGATATGTCTCACTCATGCCAAGCTGGCCTTGAACTCATGTAGCCAAGGATGACCTTGCATTTCCAATTCTGCATCCACCTCTCTCCCTAACACTGGGATTTCAAGTGTTCACCATAACACCCAGGTTTATGCAGTGCTGCAGGTGGAACCTAGGGCTTCATGAACTCTAGCAACTGAACTACATCCCAGCCTGCCTGGAAATGTGTGCCAGGCACCAGGAAAGTGACCGCTGTCTAGTGATGGAGTTTGCATGAGAATTTCCCCGTTTACTGTGGAACTCACATCCTGCAGGGGGAGAGGGAGTAGGCAAAGGAAAGACAGGGAAACTAAGTATCAAAACTCCAGCTGTGTGAAGTGATAGGGAAGAAGGAAGTCGTTTGTGAGGAGTGGCTGTTGAGGTGAGGCTTGAAGCTTGAGGCAACAGAGGTGAGAGGGCCTGGGCACGCCCAGACAGGTGGACAGGAAGCCTCCAGCAGCATGTGTTGCTGAAGGGAACTTTCCAACCGATTATATATCTATAATGAAAGGTTCCATTAGCTACAGGCCTGGGAGGAAAGGTTTGGTTGGTTGCTGGGGTGAGAAGAGTAGCTCACTACAGGGGGAAGAAGCAAGCTGCACCTCACATCACAGACAAGTGGAAAGATCCAAGACCTCACAGCACGAAGGCCAACCGAAATCAGGAGCTAACCAGAAAAAAAGGGGGGAAGAGAAGAAGATCATCACATAATCTGAACGCCACGAGTCACAGTCTCAGATAAAAGTCGCGTGAATTGTCCTACATTGAAAGGAAGGATTTTGGCCAAAATAAGGCTGTTGACAAATAGAGCCATTTTGTGTGTTGTGTGAGTTCAGACAGACTACATTGTGTCAAGCAAGAGATTGCGGTGTAGAATAAGGGCAGATGGCAGGAACCAGGACAAATCCAGCTGGTTGTTTGTCTCTATAAATAAAATTTTATTGGATCACAATTGCATTAATTCATGTCTGTGTTACCTCTGCAAAGCTACAGGGCTGTAATAAAGACTCACAAAGCCTACAATATTTACTGTGTGGCCTTTTATGGAGAAAAACATTGTATCATTCCTCCAGATAGATAGAGAGTAATGAGTAGGTGATACTCCATAAAAATTGGCAGTAAAGAGCTGAAGAGATGGCTCAACTGTTAAGAGCACTTGTTACTCTTCTAGAGGACCAGAATTCAGTTCCCAGCACCACATAGTGGCTCATAACCATCTCTAACTCCAGATTCAGGTGATCTGATGCCCTCTGCTGTCCCCCAATGAGTACCAGGCATGCATATGGTGCTTGTGCATATACATAGGCAAAACACTCATACACATAAAATAAATATATGTAAAACAAATTTTGATTGCCAGCTATATCCTAGTGGTGTGAGACAAGGGCAACTTGATGTTGCTGACAATGAACTCAAGTCCCCCAGAAGTCGGCTCCTCACCCCAGGCAACTGGTCAGTGAAGTCAGACCCAGCAGGTTTTAGAGCTTGCTCCACTCTGACTGAAGATTAGAAGCTCATATATAATCGTTCCATCTTCCTTCCCTTGAGCCAGCACTGCAGCTGGGGGATGGGACAACACCTAAACCTTGTCTGCTTTGAAAGAAGATGGCACCAACACCTGGAAGACCGTGGAGCAGAGAGGCTGCTGGGGACACAGAGCATGGCTGTCATCTAACTTGGTCCCGAAGCCACCCAACCTTTGGGCTCCCAGTTGAATCATTTGAGGCAGCTTATTTTTTTTGTGGATAAGTCAAGGGGGTGGGAAGGCATGGGGGCAAACAAGCAGCTTTGGGGCAGAGGTGGTGCAAGAGGGAAGGACGGAGTAGCCTCTTGTCCATTTCTCTGTGGACAAGAAAACACAGGTGGAAGTGAAACAGGTTATAAACCTCAACATGGAGCCTCTGCAGAGATCTACTCCCCTATTCTCCACCCACTAGATCCTTAGTCTGTTCCACAGCCTTCCAAGATACCAACAGCTGGTGATTAAATGTCCAAACAGGGGAGCCTGTGAGGAGGGATCCACACTCAAACCATAGCAAGGGATGATGGCATCTGCACCCTGATGAAAGGCGGAGGGTGACAAGAGCTTTACCCTCCTATGCCAGACACATGCATACTCACACATAGGCCTGCCAGCCTGGGGAGGAAGAGGTGGGGAGGAAGCAGCAGAGGACTCTACACATCCCCGCAGTGAGGACTCACAGCCGCAGAGACACCCCAGCACGTTCTGTCTAATGGGATAGAGCACTGGCTTGAAGCAGGTCCCTAGAAGCTGGGGCTGAGGTGGAGGGGTGCTATGGAGGAATGCTTCCGTGTGTGCTCTGTAAGCACCTCCCTACCACCTATAAAAAATATAAGGGTAAGAAAGTCTTAAAAGATGAACACTGAAGGCAGCGAGAAAGAAGAGTCAAGGGACAGTGTGGTCCCCGCTGGAGCATCCAGGCCTTTCAAAGCTGCTGCTGTAGGTAGGGACCACACAGTTGCTCACTGTTAAGCAGGGGATGGTCTTTTCATACTACCCACACCAGTTGTTGGCCATGGGCAACCCTTTTTCCTCCCACGGAAAGTTGGCATCTCCCATCGACCAGAACAGTTGGCAGGGCAAGCTACATATAGAGGCCCAGAGAAAGGGTATGGGGGGGGGGAGCAATGTATCCTGTGCTCTTTGCCCCCTCTACTAAGGCAATGAAGGAGCATATTGTAAAGTACAAAGACAGACTGGTAGGATGGACAGAGGCCCTTCTAAGAACCACTGAGACCTGGACCCTGAACATCCTCTTCCCCACAGACACGGGGAAAGAATAAAACCTAGAGCTAACTGGAATTGAGCTTTCTGCCATCGAGCAGAGTAGGACTCCAGGACAGAAATGAGGTGCAGGAAGGAAAGGTCCCATAGCCCCATCCCACTAGCTTGCCATCGCTGCACAAGCTCCCACCCAAGACATAAAAGAATGCCATTAACAGGACAGACTGTTAACAAGTTCATTAATCATGGTCCTTTTCACACTTCCACAATCCTGGTGCTTTAAAGGGAGGCCTCCCCTCTTAATGACAGTGTTTAGCAATTAACAATTCATCAGCTACTACAGCCCATCCCTGGCTTTCAGTAAAAGACAAAGGGCTTGAATTCTGCAAGAGTTCCCTGCAGGCGTCTCGGGCAGAGAGCCTCTCTTGGTGTGAACAAGATAATCATATTTGGTGTCAGCAGAGCAGTTAGGCCAAGGAAACACTCTTGCTTCCTGAAAGCAGGGGTGCTCCACAGGGGTGCTCCTCCCCTCTCTGACAAGGCAGAATAGGATTTGAAGGTTTGTTGTGCAGCAACCCATGCTCTGCCTGCTGCTGAATGGGCAGGTCCATTTGTGGGTGCTGCTAATGGCTTAGACCCAAACTCAAGGTAATAAAGACCATTTGTCCAGGATTTCCAGGTTTTAATCAGGGCAGCTGGGTAATTCTATAAAATGCCTCACACCTTCAGATTTCTCGCGCAATATCAGAAGTCTCAAAAACCAACAAACAAACAAAAAACCAAGAAAAACACCAAAGGACACACTGCATGTGGAGTGTCTTGGGGACCCTAGTCTGTAACACTCAGAACTACTATACATGCGCTGGCCACTCCGAGAAAGCCTTACAGAGCTGGGATGAAGGCTCAGTCAGCAAGATGGACCTAGTCTGATATCCTAGATCCATATTAAAAAACAAACTCACACAAAAAAGTAGAGGTAGTGGTCCATGCTAGAAGTTCCACTTCTGGGCACGCAGAGCCAAGAGGGTCCCTGGGGTTTGCTCATCAGCCAGACTAGCCAAGTGGGCGAGTTTTGATTCTGTGAGAGACCTTATCTCAAAAAAATAAGGTGGAGTGCTGGAAAAACGGCTCAGTGGTAAGAGTGTGTTGCTCTTTCAGAGCACCCGAGATTGGGGTTCACAACATCCTGAAAGTCCACTCTTCTGACCTTAAGGGCACCCCCACACATACCGCATACACACACCAACACCTCAATGAAAGTAAATAAGCAAGATGGAGACCCTCAACACTGAGCACACATACATATGTACTCATGTTGGTGCACACACGAACACACATACACACATGCAAAGCTTTTATTGAGCACCTGTGTACAAAAGAGCTCACACTACCACAGTGCACTTGATATACTTCCTGACCAGGACACACCTCTCTGAGCAAGGCTAAGGGGGACCTAACCAGGGCTGTCAAGTGCCTGTGCACCGGTAACAACTACTGCTTGCCTCCGGCTGCTGGGCCTATGGCTTGGTGTTCACAGGTACACTCTTGTGCCTGGCTTTCACCCAACATCACACATGTGAGATCCCTTCACAGTGCATGTAGCTGTGCTCTCTCCCCGCTCTCAGTGTGAGCCAATCGCCGTGCAAGCATACCAAGATTCCTTACCCATGCATCTATTTTATTGGCCCAGAGGTGGTTTTAATAAGGTAATTATGAATAGAGCTACTGTGAACAGTCATGTTCCAGTCCTTTTTAAAACTTAATCTTTTAATTTTGAGATAATTGTTTCTGTGTGAGGAAAGGCATGGATCCGCTGTGCACACACAATCACCTTACAGAACATCTTACAAAACTATAGTAAAATGTTACACAGAGAGACTGTGTGGACATGGACCACGAGTGCTTCTCAGATTTCCCTTTCACAGTGTGTGTGTGTGTGTGTGTGTGTGTGTGTGTGTGTGTGTGTGTGTGTGTGTGTGCAATTCTATTCTTTCTGTCATCTGTACAGGGTCACACGGCCTCACCAGAGTCAACCACTCAACAGTTTCATTACTAACAGCAAGGGAGGAACTTACACAGGAACCTGAAAATGGATTGGGCAACCATGTGGTTACTGACCCTCACTTGCTATGTGAAATATTATTTTCTGTTTTAAGCTAATACATATGGGTATTTAAAAATGTTTGTGTATCTGTGTTTTGCCTGAATGTGTGTCTGTGTATCACACATGTGCCTTGTGACTGTTGGAGGTCAGAAGAGGTTGTTTGGAGTTACAGATGGTTGTGAGCTGCCATGTGGGTGCTGGGAATTGAACCCCAGTCCTCTGGAAGAGCAGCCAGTGCTCTTAGCTGCTGAGCCATCTGTCAAGGCCTGGGAGGGTTTGTTTTGTTTTGTTTTAATGTGTACAAGTATTTTGCTTTCATGTATGTGTATGAACCGTGTGCATGCAGTGCCCACAGAGGCCAGAAGAAAGCATCAGATCCCCAGCAACTAGAGTTAAAGACAGCTGTGAGCTGCTTTGTGAGCTCTAGGAAACAAACCTCGGTCCTCTGGAGGAGCAGCGAGTGCTTTTAGCTGCTGGCCTGTTTCTCCAGCCCCAGCACTGAAATATTTGTATAATGAGATATTTGGGGATGAGCTTCAATTCTATCAGCTTATTTGTGTTTCAGACATAACCTGTGCATGTAGCCTGCAAGCAGCTCTCTTATATTCTGAATGTGCTTGCATCTTGACTTGTCTCATGAGATCAGGAATGGAATTTTCCACTGGTGATACCAGGTTAGTGCTTGCAAGTGTTGGAGCCTTCCGGATTTTCAGAGTCAGGGTGTCCAAGCTGTGCCTCTATCAAACCCATGATAGGAAATAAAAAATAAAAAAAAGCAAAAAAACAGATATTCGGCTTGGAGAGACAGCTCACTCACTGTTTAAGGGTGTTTCTGGTTTGGAGAGATGGCTCACTGGTTCAGGGTGTTTCTGCTCTTTTCTGAGTTTAGGCCTCAGCACTCACATCAGACAGCTCACAGTTGCCTATTAGCTGTAACCCCAGGGGATCTGGCACCTCTTCTAGCTTCTGGGGGTACCAGCACACAGACACAGGCACAAACACATAAAATAAAAATAATTTTTTTAAAAAAATATGTTCAATTAAAAAGAAATGCAAGTCTCAGGGTCTCATTTAGACCAGTGCCAGACTTTTAAAGTCTCCTGTGCCCCGAGGCAGCTCAACTGTGCATTTTTTATTTCCGAATCCCTGCTTTACCACTAACAGGACATGGCCCTTTGAAACGGACATAGCCGTATGTGTTCATTACATCTCTCATCACTGTGACTAAATACTGGACAGAAGAGACTTAAAGGAAAATAGAATTCATTTTAGCTCATGGCTTTAATGGTTACAGTTCTCTACTATGAGGAGACCTGTGTCCTAGTTAGGTTTCCTGTAACAAACATCATGACCAAAAATAACTTAGAGAGAAAGGAAAGGGTTTGTTGGTCTTACATATCCAGGGTCACAGTCAGAACCCAAGGCAGGAACTGAAGCAGAGGCCATGGAGGGATGCTGCTCACTGGCTTGCTCTCCATGGCTTGTTCAGCCTGCTTTCATGGAGCACCCAGGACCACCAGCCCACCAGTGGCAACACCCACAGTGAGCTGGGCCCTCCCATGTGACTCATTCATCAAGAGTTTGTCTCACAAGCTTGCCTGCGGGCAACTCGATGGAGACATTTTCTCAGCTGCAGTTCTTCTTGGATAACTCTAGCTTACGTCAAGCTGATGAAAGGCTAACCAGGATTCGTGGCAGCCGAAGGGAGGGTGTGACTGGGACCCCTCACATCTGAGCAGAATCAGAAAGCAGAGAGAAGTGGATGCTGACACTGGGTGTCCTTTCTCCTTTATCTCTCTTTATTCAGTCGGTGGGGGGGGGGTCCCCAGCTCAGGTGGCGGTGCCATCCACATCCAGGGGGGGTGCTCCCTCCTCCATTAAACCTTTCCCAAAATACTCATGTGCGCACCCAGAGCTTTGTCTCCTAGGTGATTTCAAGTCTAGTCAAGTTGACTATTAAGATGACATCACATTACCTTCTTGTAAGGGATTATTATTGTTGTTGTTGTTGTTGTTGTTGTTGACTTCTGAATTTAGGATAGCACATGAAAAAGCAATAAAGCATCCCTGCATTCCCTGTCTCTAGTTGTCTGGTTCCCCTGAAGCTCATCCCGACACGAGCAGTTCATTTGGTTAGTGAAAGCAATGTGCTAGGGTCCTGGAGAAGGTACCTGAGGAGGGGGCCAAGCTAATGAATGTCGTGTTAACAATCAAACAAGATACTTTGCTAGTCACATGAACTTTAATTCTGTAACCTTGCAGAGAATTCTGGAAGCCACTGCGGAGCTTGTACTCAGACACTCTCTGAGATGCAAGGTGGGGGAGGGGGTCAGTTACCCAGCACTTCTCACAGCCTCCAGCACTTTAGCCTTCACACAGGCACTGACATGATGTGGGCAGAACAGGCCAACCAGAGGGGGGAAGTGCATGTTTTCAGCTAACATTTACATTGTATGTGCACGGCTTGCTTTAGTAAAGGCTACAGGGAACATACTAACCCCCTGGGAGAAGACATCTGTGGTATCAAAAATCCAAGGATGATAGGCAAATCTATCAAATTAACCACTTACAGCAGGAAATGAGGTGGTCATCATGGGGCAGTGTACAGAGGAAGAGGCCAAGCAGTCAAGCTCACGGTCAAATGCACCCATTGGGATCCACTTTCTTTCTTTTTAATTAATTAATTTATTTATTCACTTTACATCCCAATACCAGCCCCCTCTCCTCCCAGTCCCCACACACACAGAACTCCTTTCACCATTCCCACCTCCCTTCTCCTCTGAGAAGGGGGAGCCCCCTGATCCCCCTATGACTCACAAGCACACACATCAGTCACTGTAGGGCTAGGAGCATCCTCTCCCGCTGAGGCCAGACAAAGTGATTCAGTTAGGGTAACGGGATCCACAGGCATACGACAGATTCAGGGACATCCTCCACCCCAGTTGTTGGGGGACCTGCATTAAGACCAAGCTATGCATCTGTTACATATGTGTGAAGGCCTAGGTCCAGCCCATGCTCACTCTTTGTTTGGTGGGTCAGACTCAGAGAGCCTCAAAGGGTCCAGGTTAGTTGACTCTGTGGGTCTTCCTGAGGACTCCACTTTCAAACACCTACCCTCCAGACAGAAGACAGCAGGAGAGGTATGAGGGGGTGGGACCCAGGCACTGCTGCAGGGCGTAAGCTGGAGCCCAGTCTCTGGAAAAGGTCACAGTGGCATTAAGCTGTGTGCAGAAGCCGTAGGCCCTGACTGCCCACACAAACACCCACAAAGCACCAGGGGTTCACTTTGTGGTTTTATCCTGGGAAGCTACGTTGGCCTGTTTCCCTAGGAGGTAGATGTGGAAACTGAGATGGTACCGGGGAATAAAACAGAGTCCAGCACTCAAGATGCAGAGTGGGAAAAACAGGAGCTGGAGCCAGAATGAGATTTACAGAAAAATCCCATTATGTAAAGTAAAAACAGACACAAGGCAGAGCATTCAAGAGGATATAAAGCAAACAGATTTGAAAGAGCTGTGGGCAGTGGGATGGGAGCGTAGCGTGCTATAGAGCTTACGGGAATTACAACCTGTGCCCCAAATCAGGTCCAGTCACCTGAGGAAGATTTATTCAGTATGGCCACACCGAGAAGAGGGACAAATAGGTTCAGCAAACCTCTAAGTCCATCTTCAAGGTCCTTGCGTGAGATCAAAGTTTAAATTGGGGGCTAAGGATGAGCTCATCTAAGCAATTCTGGTCATGGTGCGGTCCCACCCACACGAACCTACCTGTCACTCTGGGCTCATCTGTTAGAACGGTGTGAAATGTCTCCAGGAGACAAGCTCCCACTCAGGCTAGCGTACTTTCCTTCTCCAGCATGAGATTCTTGGGGAAACCCTCATTTGGGGGAAGGGGGGAGCATTGTTTCAATAGTCTGATAGTGTTGTTAGAACATCTTCATTTCTGCCAGGCCTGTTACAAGGACGCTTAGAGCAGTTTGGAAACTGTGATCGGCAGAAATGAATGACCACTGGGTGGGAAAGATTTCCTAACTAAATTGTGCAAAGCCAGGCAGAGGTGTAGCTCAGGAGTAGAGTGAGTGTCTGGCATGTGCAAAGCCCTGGGTTCAAATCCTAGCATGTTGAGGGGTGAGTGAGCCCAAATCAAAAATACATACATATATACTCTAAGATAACTGTAATAATATCTTTATAATGATAAAAAACACTTAAAGCATAAATCTTAAAGGAAAAAACTAATCTGATGTTGGAACATAAAACAATTGTAAAAAAGTTTTTTAAAAAAAAATAATGTGAAAATGAAAAGAAGGAAAGATAAGCCAGAGACTGGGGAAACCCTTGAGAGGTTCCATAAATGAAAACAAATAGTTGCTAAAAACCAGTGGATATTCACGGAGGGCAGGCAAAGGTCAGCCACTGCTGAAGGCTTAGTGTGTGGACAGATTGACTGTAAAGTGATGATAAAAACACTGCCTGGTGGTGGGACTGCAGGCCCTCTCATTGGCCACTGTGAGTCACATGCAGGGGCCTCTCATTGGTCACTGTGAGTCACATGCAGGGGCCTCTCATTGGTCACTGAGTCATGCGCAGGGGCCCCTCATTGGTCACTGTGAGTCACGAGGTGGGTCTGCAGAGCCCTCTCATTGGTCTCTGTGAGTCACGCTCTGCTCTAGCGTCAAGACACAAGTTGTCGCCTTTCCTCCCTTGTCTCTTTTGCTAAACGCCTGAACTCTGAGGGAAGTCAAAATCACAGTGACCCTCAGTTTCCTCCAGGTGTGACTCACAGTGCTCTACAACAGTATTTAACCGCCCATAACATACAGCAAATGTTTGCGTAAATGAAGTTGTTAATCACCAGCAGCTCCTGTGTGGCAGACCTGCCCTCTGCGTAGGTGCTAGGAGTCTTACTTTGCAGATAAAGAAATTGAACCTTGGAGTGGTTGAGAGGCCGCCAAGGCCACATAGTGGGATTGGAAGCCTGGCTCACATTCTGGGCCTCCTGTGGCACCTCTCAGTCCCTGCTCACTTCTCACCGTTCTTTCTTTAGTGTGTGCATGCGTGAGTACGTGTGCACATGTATGCGTGCACGTGTGTGTGTTTGTGTGTACATGAGCATTCGTGCCTTTGTGTGTAAGGGAACACCTCATGTAGCCCAAGCTAGCCTCGAACTCACTGTGTAGCTGAAGACGACCTAGCACTTCTGGTCCTCCTGCCTCTATCTCTCAAGTCCTGAGATGATAGGCTTATGCCACAATACCTGGCTCCTTTTTTTCTTAATATGAAAGCCGCCCAGAATCCAGAGAATTTGCATAGGAGGCAGAACTTGTGTCTGCAAGAGCTCTCCTTCGCTTTGACAAGGACGTGAACCACAGTGAGGGTGGATACCTACCTCCACCCTCTGTTGCTCTGTGGTGTAGGGAGGCCCCTATGCTGCCTTTCTTTCTGAACCCAGGCAGTCTTGTGACTCTGCGTCCACACTCCTTACTGTAAATTTGTGTCTTGTGATCTTTGGCCCAGATCTTACACACACGGGGGCATGCTATGATTTGTTCAGTAATCATGAGCTCTGCATTTGTATTTTTGGACAACACGGGGCCCTACAGGCTTTAAAAGACAGCAGGTGTCATGACACACACACACCTACACATACCACTCACATACATACACACATACCATATGTATACATATCATAAACACATACCCCACATGTCACATATACACATAAATCCACACATGTACTACCAAACATATATACATATACCACTACTACAAAATCACCACCACCACCACATCATGCAACACACCTACACCCATACCACACACATATACACCTCACAAACCACACACACACACACACACACACACACACACACACACACACACCAGATTGCTCGGGATGTCAGGCAGGACTGCCCTGGACTCTGCTCAGGTGTCAGCAGCTGAGTCACAGGTGGAGTGATGTGTCCGACTTGGCTCACCTTTCCCCTGGAGCTGCCAGTAAGGAACTAAGCTCAGGAGCTTCAGTGGTTTGTGGAGATACAGGGCCAGTTGCCCATGGTGTCTCCTCATGAGAGTCTTCGAGGGGATCTAGGCTGAAGGGGCTGGTCAGGGCAGATAGCAGCACAATTGAGGCAGTCCTCCAGGCTTGTGGGGCAAGAGTTGTTCAGGAAGCCAGTCAGCTCATCTTCCTCTCCCTCTGCCCATCTGCTCTGCAGGCCGGCCTGACTCTGCTATCTCCTCATGCTGGCCACCCACCCTGCATCCTTGGCTAGTCTTGACTGACTGGCATATTCTTGTTCAGTGGGTGAGGTGGCTGCATTAGAAGTGGCTGGGACAAGTTTGAAAACCTGTGGATTCTGTTCCTCCACTTTTGCTGCCAGGCACTGACTATGTCCTTCTTTTCACCTGAAAGCTTTTAAAACCACTCCCATTTTTCAAGATCTAAAATGGCCAATATGGCTCACAGCACACCAGTGAGAAGTGCTCAGGCTACAGCACACCCTTCTCCTCAACCATTTCTCTGAATCCACAGTTCCTTGTGATGTCTGTGTCTCCTCAGCTTCAGTCAAGCAATCTGTTACCATCTCCCACTGAGGCCTCAGTTCTTGGCAACACCTTAACGACAGGGAAATGCATACGGAGGGGACAAATCCAGACCAGTTTCTTCTTGGGAGAGGCAGAACAGATAAAGCTAGACTTGAGCAATGTCATCCAGAGGGAGTGTAGCAATCTCATACAATTGCAGTGCTGGCTTCAAAGGAAGAGTTTTTGAGAATATCCTGCAGTAGGACAGGCCCAGAGGAACCCATGAATGCCACTAGGGATCCAGGGCTTGGGAGCAAAGATCGCTCACAGGTGGGCAAGACCTGTGTACCTGTTATCCTCATCTTGTCGGGATGCTTGCTAAGATAGTGGTACATGCTAAAAGCATTTTGGTTTTTGAATCAGGTTCTGCTTAAATGGTGGTAATGGTACCTGGCTCACACACTGCTACAAACGTAAGTAATGCATGCCTGTCCAGCCCTTAGCAGAATGTGTGGCACATAGCACATGCTCAGTAAGCAATGCGTGAGCTGTGGGTATTCATGAGTTAAGTGGGCTCTGAAGGAAAACAAGGAGAAAGCTTTCAAACATAGTTGCTTGTTAACACGGGGTGTCACTGTGAAGCTTTGTCTGCCCTTGAACTCAGCCAGCCAGCCTCTGCCTCTTGGATGCCGGAATTAAAAGATGTATACCACCTCACCCAGCTCAAAAGTATTTTCTTTTGAAAGATTTATTTATTTATTTTATGTACGTGAGTATACTGTCACTATCTTCAGACACACCAGAAGAGGGCATCAGATCCCATCACAGATGGTTGTGAGCCACCATGTGGTTTTGCTGGGAATTGAACTCAGGACCTCTGAGTGCTCTTAACCACTGAGCTATCTCTCCAGACCCTCAAAAATCTTTTGAGCGGTGTCCACATCTTCAAAGTAAGCAACTGGCGTCTCAGCATAGAGAATCCAGAGGCTGAGGAGTCACAGGAGTGCTCAGAGAGGACCCGCCTTGCCTTGGAGGGGTTTCTGTCTCTTTAAAGCCAGAAAACAATGTCACCACCCACCTAGCCCAGGATGACTGAGCACAGCTGCCAAGATTTCAGCTCTAACAGGGTAAGGATCCTTCAGCACAGAGACGCATTCCATTCCGTGGTACAGGAGGGAGGAAGGGACTCACACTCAGTGCCTGAATTCCAAGACTGACAGAGTCCAGGAGTCAGGCAGTCTCAGAGTCTCTGTTGACTGGCATAACCAAGCACCTTTACCCACTGAGCCATCTCTCTAGCCCTGCTGAAATACTTTTATGCAAATAACAATGATCCCCAGGACTGCCTCTGGTCCTCAGACCCAGACTATCGCTTAGTTGTCAGCAGCAGGGCCTGTGTTCAAATTCAAGGTTAATTACTTTCAGTATCAATGTCCTCCAGAGGTACACAGCCCCTCCATTCCAGACTAACAGCTCAAGGACAGACAGGAGACCTGGCCTGAACTGTCCCCTTCTGTCCCCTACCCCAACCCACCACTCTCTCCCACTCCTGCTAGGGGCTCAGGAGCTCAGGCCCATACAAGGTCTGGGTGTGACATCTGCTGACTGACTACCAGGAGTTTCAGGAACCTTTCTAAATCCCAACAGTCACCACCTTGGCCCCAGGAAGTCCAAGCAGGTAATATGGCAGAGAAGGTCCTTTGAACTGTAGAAGCTACTGGGAAGGTTTTCTTAAACCTGGTGATTTCTCTTCTTCTTTTCAAACCCCTCTGAGAAGGAAGTAAGTTAATTGATCATACTAAAGCTGTGTGAGTTTCCTTGTTCTCTTTTCTCCAGCCAGATGAAAGTGTGCATCTTTGATGTGTGTGAATTAACACCTTCTTTGGCTCCTCCCTCTCACTGCCACAGCACTTTCAGTGAGAAGAACTGCCTGGAGGCGCAGGCCAGAGCCGGGAGGGGAGCGGGAGGAGAGCGGGAGGAGAGCTCTCTTCCTCTTGGACTATTTTCGGGAATTCATCCCAGAATAGGTAAAGCAAACTCGAATCCTAATTAATATGCATCCTTTTGGAAACAGGAAGCAGCACACTGCTCTGTGCTCCCCTGCAAGCCTGAACCCCAGAACCAGCCCCAGACTGCGCTTCTCCAACCTGCAACCTCCCCAGCCCGGCTTCATAACAACCCACATACAGCTGGAGAAGGTCAGTGGGGGAGGATTTGACTTTTGTCCCGGATGAGAAGGACCAGGAACGGGGAGGAGTGGGGGGAAAGATTAAAACAAGCCTGGCTAACAAGGATTGGAAAGTTCCTCTGCTGAGCCATTGCTAACCTAGAAGCTGGAGCTTCCCAGAGACAACATGGCTCTGTCAAGAGGGGCCATCTCCAAGGGCTTGCCGAGGGCTCCCTGCAGTGTCAGAGCTGAATTCTGAGCTATTTAGGTCCAAGGTTTTTTATCCAACCCACTCCTACCTGGAGCAGCCGTCCAGGTTCCTTACTCACCCGAATCTCCTCAGTGTAGAGTCTGCATATTCCAGACCCAGAGAGCTGCTTCTCATTTCTTGGGGATCCTGAGTCTCCAGATGGCATACTCCATGCCTACCTTCATCCCCTAAGTCGGCTCAGAATTAGGTTTGCCGTTAGCTTGACATACAAGAGAAAGAGGAAGTGGACCAAGAGGGCAACAGTGGCTGATGGACACCCTTCACTGTGTCTCTGGCCATCTGGAAGAGTGAGCAAAGGGAGCCCCTCGATCCTCACTTCTCCAGCCTCACACCCCACTGTTACTCATGGTCTTCCCAGCATCTAGCCTATTCTGACCCCCAGACCACAGATGGTAAGTGAAGGAACTCGGCCATCCTCCATCTGGGCTGAACTGACACTTCTGGGTGGGTCACCTCCCACCATCTCCCTCCCATAGGCCTATCGGGCCCCAGGGGCACACACATGCACACTCACTCACACATGTCCATGCCTGCACCACCTGAATAATTCTTTCTCACATGTTTGCAGATTTTAGTAGGACCTATAGCACTTTGACCTTTGACACTTGGAATATAAGAGAATTCTTCTCTGGGGAAACCACAAACCTTGGGCATATTAGATGTAACAGGACTCCTCAATTTGTGCTGATCAAACTCAGAGTCTGCCCTGGGTGGTGTGCTCAAGGCACATCTACAGGATTCTCCTGTTTCATCTCTTGGGACCCCTAAGAGGAGGCAGAGATGTCAGGGTCCTCCTTTCTTCCTGACAGTTGAAGAAACCAAGGCAAAAGCAAGTGGTTTACTCAGAGTCTGTCCTAATATAGTGTGGGCTCCCTCAGGGCTCCTGTGCAGTCCTGACTTCCCCTGGGCCAGGGTCTTCATACCACAGATCCAGTCTCCCCAGGGCCTTCTCACGCAGGAGGCAACTTTAACTGTCACAGTAGAAGTTCTGGAGACAGCAGGGAGTGATTATCTGGGTAGCTGCTCTGCCCCAGACCTGGGGGTGATCACGAGAATGAGGAGGAGCAGCTCCTGGGAGCCATGAGGTAATGACCATCTCTTAGTCACAAGGGCAGAACCAAGGCTATCTGATTCATCCACCGACGCCAACACCACAGGCCTAGCCTCTCGGCAGCCCTATGGCGAACAGGTCAAAAACTGGCCCTCAATGTGGTTTTTTTGGTAAAAGATTAAGGGCACTTTCGAGGGAGTCATGAGCCCTAGAAAGCACCACAATGTAAGAAGTAAGCTCCACTCAGAGACCCTAGCACCAGAGCCTCCTCTGCAGCACCCTGAACACAGCTAGGAAGGGGGGTTTGGAATAGACTCTCCTACTAAGCAGCTGGTGATGCTGCTGCCTGTGGGAGTGAGCACCACTTCCTGAAGATCCCCTGACCCTTGTCTGAGGCTGCAAAGATGGCTTTTTAAAAAAGCTGTTGAGAGCACTGGTTGCTTTTACAGAGGACCCAAGTTTGGTTCCCAGAACCCACATGGTGGCTCACAACCACCTGTGTCTCCAGCTTTGGCAGATCTGATGCCCTCTTGTGACCTCTGAAGGCACCATACACACATGTGCAGACACTCATAAAATGAAAATAAATACAAATTTAAAAAGAAAAAAATCCATCTGTCTTTGTCCCTGTCTGTTTGTCTGCCTGTCTGTCTCTATCTCTCTGTATACAGACACATACTCACACACTCACATACACTCTCACACACTCACTCACACACACACTTTCACACACTCACATACACTCACACACACTCACTCACACTGGTTCTACATGGGCTAATTCTCCACCCCCAACACTTTTCCTTTCATTAAAACTAACAATTTTCTCTGCATATAGAACATTCATGGTGGTCTTAGTGCTTTTTAAAAATTCAATGACTTTTCTTATCAATTTAATTATTTCAACACATTGTTCAAGTTAATTAACTTTTCAGAGTTGATTTAATTTTGTAGTCACAAAGGGTTTTAAGCTCAAGAAAACTGTTTTTTAAAGTCAATAATACAAAATGAGTGTGCTTGTTATTAAAGTTTGAGCTGTAAAAAGAAAAGACATCTGCATTTTCCAATCAGTAAGCCAGCCACCACCCACATGTCGATCTCTTAATATTTTGTGTATTCCTTTTTGTGATTTATGCAAATTCGTATCCTTTTTCTCCCCTGACATCATGAATATTTTACAATACCATTAAAAATCCTGAGTGTGATTTCAACGTCTCCGTAGCACTCATTCTCATATTTATGAGCTGTTTAGGCAAAGCCTAACTTGCCAACATTTAGCATATTCTGTTCCTTCCTTATCGTTGGGGCACAGAGACAAACACGTCTGTGTGAACCTTTGACCCGATGTGTCTACTTTCTCTGGCAGCTTCTTAGAATGGAGGTTGCTGGGTGAAAGGGCACAGGCTCACGTTTTGGAGTTTCTTGATACCAGTTGCAAAGTTGCCTTCCAAGAAGGATGGAAGAGTACAGTAGCCACCATGGTGGCTGCACATGGGTCTGCTGGATGACAGCTTCACTTCTTTGCGTCTTTTGGTAATCTGAACATCCTTCCCCAGCTGTTGTAAGCGTGTTGATGGTCTGTCCCCATACACACTGTGAGCTTTGGCATAACCCTGCTTGCCTGGTGGTAAGCTGTTCAGCAATGACTAGGCATCCTTTCATCTGTTACAACTTTACATGTTTTTATTTATTTAACTTCAGTGTTTATGTGTGTGAGAGAGTGTATGTAAGCACCCACACACATGCACACGTGTGTGCTGGGACTCACACCGGCATCCTCTGCAGGAGCAGCAAGCGCTCTTAATCACAAAGCCATCTCTACAGGCATCTGTTACATCTTTGACAAGCATTTCTCTATCATTGACTCTAGGCCTCTTACTTTTGACTTATGAAGTTTTTGGTAAATGGACAGTAATTTATCAATCTTTTCCTTTTAAATGAGACAAACAACAAAGGTCAATATGAAAAACACAAATCAAGGCTTTGGTTAAAACTCATGGAGCACGGGAAGGCACAGGTGAGCATTTTACACTGATTTCTCTGAAAGGCATTGGACATCCAGCTGCACATGCAGTCTTACTGGGGCTTTTCTTCTTAAATGGCTTTTTAAAAAATATCCTAGCAGTAGTGGTCTTCACTTTCACGTTGATGTGTGCCAGAGTCCAGCAACTAGTTCTATGAGGAAGGCAGCAAGGGGTCCGGGGTCAGCGGTCAAGGCCAAAGTTTATCTTTGGCAATTCTGCTAACTCTAGTTCTTTACTATTCTAAGGCCAAAAGCTGGTGGCTTCTTGTAATAAACTCTTTTTGTTAGCAAGGAGATTAAAAAGAAAAAAAGCTTAATTGTTAGGGCTCCCTTTTCTCTGGCTCAAGGACCTCTTGCTGGCCAGGTAAGAGGTGTTTTGAAACTTGTTAACTCTTCATGAACCATATAGAAATGAAAAGAAGAAAAAGAAAATTATTTACATAGACAAGATGTATGGACACACATACATTCACACACATACATTCTAGTCTGACCCGGCCACCTGTCTTACAAGCTGCAAAAGTGCTCATATATATTTATATACATACATATATACATACACATGTATGTATAGACAAACACACACATACACACACACACACACACACACACACACCACACACACACACACACATTTGGCAGATGGGTCACACCCTGGCATTCCTTATATCTTCTTAGACAAGTTCTTTAGAAAACTTCCTCACAGATAAAATGTTACACAAAAGGGGAGTTACAGAAGAAGGTTGCTTTAGCAGTGTTTCATTCTGTAAGCTCAAAGCAACAGTTTCACATGGCCTTGCTTTATCATGGTGCACACCTGTGGCTTCATCCTTGGACCTGACCTAGAATGAATGTTTTTCCTTGATCACAAATTTGTCCCGTCTATTTTTCTTTTTTAATGTAATTGCGAAAGCTCGTTGTATTCTTTCCACTCTCAAAATCCTATGCCTAAGAGTCCCTCTTCCCTGATAATCAAGGGGGGAAAGCCCAGTCATGACTGTGTTGCTCTCAACAGTTTGCAAAGCTGGCTGTTGGATGTGCATGCTTCCCGAGGCTCTAGCCTGGGTCTGGATTCCCTCCATCCACTTCCCTTACTAACAACCCTACTGCTGGTTTGTAACTGTCTCCCTCTTCCTAACAGATCTGTTTTTATTTTGGTTGTGTTGAGGGGTGAACCCAAAGTCTTACAACATACCTGGCAAGCTTTCTGTCATTGGCTTACACTCCGCTTCCCAAGTCTTTACATCCAGCCCACCCTTTCAACCGCAGTTTTAGATCAGTTGCCTCCCAAGGGCCTGTGTGAAGACAGATCTCAAAACCCATCATTCCAAAGCTGAACAAATCGACCACTTCACCACAGCACCTGTGGCTTAGAGGCTGTCTACCCAGCCTGTATTTTATTTATCTATTTGGCAGGGCTGGGGATCAAATGCCAACCAGGTTATGAGTGATTCTTTGTGATAGGCTTTTACCCTCCCAGAGATGTAGGTATAGGCCAGATTGGACCAAATTAAAAGTAGAGAAATGTAGCTTTATTTGAAGGCAGGTCCTGGGTGGGTTCACAGATCTCACAGGTGGAGGTCAGAGAAGTCACACATCTGGGTTAAAGCAAGGGGGTTTTATAGAGTTTAGCCAAGGAGTGATGACGTGATAGCCAGGAGCTAAGATTGTGCCCATACAAGGTCAAACACTGAGCCCCTGGGTGGGCACTCTTGGGTGCATTGCTGGAAACAGGGAGATTCAGAGTGATGGCGTTTTAGCCGTGTTTTCTCCGTGTGGGCGGGGTTGAGCAGGAGGGTAGAGGGGTTTCCTACCTTTGTGGGGGCTGATCAGGTGCTCCAGTCTAACACTGGCTTTGCTTTTCTCTCCAGATTTTAGGGGTGCCGTTTGCCCTGTGCCCTTAGTTCTCCATCAAGGTCAAGAAAAGCTACCGTTTTTTTGTTTTTCAATTCTTTCCATTTTTTTCTCTCAGAGTAAGAGAGATGTTTTCCAGCTCTTAAATGTCAGATCTAAAATGTCTTACAGTTCCCACTGTTGTGAAGAGACACCATGGCCAAGGCTACTCTTATAAAGGACAACATTTCATTGGGGCTGGCTTACAGTTTCAGAGGTTCAGTCCATTATCATCATTATTATCATCAAGAAAGCATGGCAGCATCCAGGCAAACACGGGGCTAGAGAAAGAGCTGATAGTTCTATGTCTTGATCCAAAGGAAGCCAGGAGACTCTCTCTTTCACACTGGGCAGATCTTGAACAGAGGAAGAGACCTCCAAAGCCCACCCCCACAATGACACACTTCCTCCAACAAGGCCCCACCTCCTAATAGTCTCCCTTTCCATGGGCCAAGCATATTCAAACTATCACATAAAGTTTTTAAAAAGATTTATTTTTCAGGAAGCCNAAAAAAAAAAAAAAAAAAAAAAAAAAACAATCTTCATTCGGTTTACTTAATGGTGCAAGGCAGTGGGCACGGAGGTATAAAGGGAGCGGGAGAAAACCCGTGTCCTGCCAGAGCTCCGGTGCTCTGGGTGGGCAGACACAGGAGGACTCCCCGGGGAGTGGGGAGGTGTCTGATGTCAGGTTTCTACCACCTCCACCACCACCACCACCACCAACAACAACAACAACACAACAACAACAACAACAACAACTGAAGTCAAGAGAGTAGAGTAGGCTGGCATGGTGGCGTACTTTGCAATCCCAGCACAGGAAAGGCAGAGAGAGGCAAGAAAACTGAGAATCCAAAGCCAAGCATGCGAGTTCACGAAAAGACAGAGGTGACAAATCTGATTTTACCTAATACGCAAGAAAAGAGACAGTAGGATAACTTTTAATACTTTTTATTATACTTTTGTTCAGTAGTTGGTGGTATGTGGGTGTGGGGGTGCCATGGGGCACATGCGGAAGTCAGAGAACAGCTTATGGGGGTCAGCTCCCCTTCCATTATGCTGGTTCCAGAGATTAAACTTGGGTTGTGGGGCTTGTAATCAGTTGACTGAAGCCCCCCCCCCCATACACACACACACACACACACACACACACACACACACACACATGCTTGGTCATGTTAACCCCCACCAAGGCTCCCTATAGCTGCAGCTGGAGAAGACATTAACTTTGCATCAAGGTTGTGGGGTCAGAATCATCCTTAACATCTGAACGCCTCATCTTCCTCTCAGCCATATAAAGCAAGGCAGAGGCCTGGATGCAGCTCGGGGCAGCCACAGCAGCTTTGCTCTAGGACAGTAGAAGTCCTGGTGGATCCCAGGGCAATGCGCTCAGCTCAGGCTGCAAATCCACAACACCCAGGAGATGTTCTCCTGCATCCCAGAGGAGTCTAATTCATGAGGTTGGGACCAGGTCATATTCCTACATAGAACCCTGTGATCTGGAGCATCCTTGGACTCCCAGAACAGACAGGCTTCCAAGACAACTCTAAGAGCCGTGGGAAGGCTTTTCTTCTTCTTCTTCTTCTTCTTCTTCTTCTTCTTCTTCTTCTTCTTCTTCTTCTTCTTCTTCTTCTTCTTCTTCTTCTTCTTCTTCTCCTCCTCCNCTTCTTCTTCTTCTTCTTCTTCTTCTTCTTCTTCTTCTTCTTCTTCTTCTTCTTCTCCTCCTCCTCCTCCTCCTCCTCCTCCTCCTCCTTCTCCTTCTCCTTCTCCTCCTTCTTCTTTTCTTCTTCTCCTCCTCCTGCTCCTCCTCCTTCTCCTTTTCCTCCTCTTCCTCCTCCTCCTCCTCCTTCTTTTCTTCTTCTCCTCCTCCTGCTCCTCTTCCTCCCCCTCCTCCCCACACCCCTTTTTCCTCCTCTTCCTCGTCTTCTTGTGAGTGAACCATCATGTGGGTACTGGAAACTAAATTTGAATCTTCTGTAAGAGCAATGAGTTTCTTAACCGCTGAGCCATCTCTCCAGCTCCTTTTCACCTTAACTTTTTGAGACAGGATCTCTCACTGAATTCAGAGCCCACTAAACAAACTAGGTTAGCTGACCAATGTGCTTTAGGCATCTGAATGTTTTTGACCTCCCCCTACCCATTCTCAGAAGATGGCTTTTGGGGGGTAGGGGACTGAACTCAGGCCCTCAGAAGTGTATGGTAAGCATGTTACTAACTTCCTAGCCCCAGCCCCAGAAAATGCCTTTTTTGTCTCTGGTTGGCACCTCTCTGGGCTCTCCCTGGCCTGTCCCTTCAAGTCTCCAAGTCTATTTATCCAGCTTTATCTCCTTTTACCTCCCAGCTCATGTGCAGAGGATTCTGCTCATGAGCCTTCACTGAACAAGACCCCCTGTCCAGAGTAGACCCTCCAGGGATGGTGTCTGCCAATAGTTTAGGCATGGGGCTCTGTCTTATCTAATGTTGATAGCTAGTGCACACGTCAACTCTCACCTACCTTTTGTTCAGTCCTGGATCTGTTGAAGCAGCCTACGGTGAGACAGTGGTCAAAGGTTAACTGACTTTATCATGGAATTGTGTTCCCAACAGCTCAGGGAACACAGGAATGAAGTTCTAAGCAGACAAGGCCTATTAGCCATTCTTAAATGGACCATTCTTTCTTGGCCTCAGGAGGGCTTGTGATGTAATACCAACGTGGCTAAAAACCATGAGATAAGGTGGATAAATTCCAGAGAGGCAGACTACCAGCTAATCTGGGCCCACCTCCCTCCCCTTCTGGAAAACTGGACATCACAAGACCGTGTAATCTGATGACAGCGGAAGCCCGATTGTCCAGGAAGTGAGTGTTCCTCCCACTTTCTTTTCTGAGGCTTGTTTACAATCAGAATCTTTACTGGATCCCAGGTTATCCTCATTCCCAGGCAGAACATTCTAGATTATAAAGTCGTTTTTTTTTTTTTTTTTTAAATTTGGTCATGGTAGTCTGAAGACAAGCACACAGATTGTACACTGTACTTTAAGGGGGTAGAGGTGCCATACCCATAGCCAGAGATGAACTGTAATACAATGTGTTTCATGGTTCGAGGTCGGCTTCCTAGGCATATGACCCGTGCATGCCTAGATCACTGAACCACTTTCAGGAGGGTGCCACACTCATCCCATGCTCTGCAGTGGCTGTCTTAGCACTCCTCACACTTCCTGAACAGGGGTCTCACCTCTTCGTTGTGTGCTGGGCTCCACCACCTCATTGCCACACTGAGGTTTTGTGTGTCCAAGAATGCCCTCTCTTTGCTTCTCCTCTTATGTATTAGTTATTTTGCTTTTTCTGTGACCACTCTACATAGACAGTTTATGGGGGGAAAGGCTTATTTTGGATTCTTCCATCTGCCGCTGAGGGGAAAGGTTGGGTGGACCATCCTCCACAGCAGCATGAATGCGAGATGGAAATGCTCACACAGTGACTAGGAAGCAGAGAAGCCCGGCTACAACAGTGCCAGCTAGGTCCCCTCGCAGCAGTTCCACGGCATCCCCAATTCACCCCACCCACTGGAGACTAAGTGCTCAAGACATGAACCTGTGGTGGACAGTTCAGTTTCAAACTATCACATGTAGGAAACTCTGAGTGAAAAATCTAAGTTCAAATCGTCCTCCTTGGAAAGAATTTCAAACTTTTTAGATAATCCCTGTTTTAAAGATGAACTGCCAGGCTTCCCATTCTGACTGCTGAAAGCATGTGACTCTCTCTAGAAAGTTCCATCAGCTCTAATCAAAGACCCTGATGACCTTACTGGGTGGTAGTCTCACTGGGCGATTCCCTCCATCATTACTGTTCGACACTTGAAAGCATCTTGAAGTAATTTGTTTTAAAAATGGATAGGTTTCTATTCCCCACTTAAATAAAAAAGTGTTCAGCCTCTCTATTCAGATTGTCTACCATGCAAAGTGTAAAACAGGGCCACCAGTATTTATGTCTCTTGTTGATGAACCAGCCTGCCTCCATCTTAAGACTTAAAAGCCATCTTATAGTAAAGACAAACTAGGTTCATGCCTGTTCATGATCAAACCTCTGTCTTAAGGATTGGGCTATGTCTCAACTCTAAGCTTAACTACAAATGGTTCTATACTGACTGTTCCAGGAAACCATGTCTTAGTTTCAAAACATTATGACCGTCTTGCAACTCTGCCTTTGTTTCAAAAGGTTGTTATACCTACTCTATGACCACCTCATTATGACTAACTTGTGCTTATGATCTGCTTCTGTGACCTTACTTATCTGTTCCCCAAACCAACTTGAAAACTCCTTTTCCTCAGTTTATCCTGAGTTTCCTGACTTCCTCAGGTCCAATGCTGACCTCTTGAACCCCACCTTAGGGGGAGACAGCCAGCTTACACAAATTTAAAAAAAAAAAAAAAAAAAAAGCTAACTTGAATTAATTAATTTGGCCATGATACTTTGGATCAGTGATCTCTTTCCTCCAATCTTTGGAGTTAACATTGTGTCTTGTGGGTTGCTTTTCATCTTCTGCCTCTGTCAGGGAGGAGGTTTTCTTGACGTTGTCTTCCATCTGTAGGCGAGACACTCCTTTCAGAGTATTCTAAGCGCAACCTTTGGGAGGAAGGAAGGTGTGTGGAAGTCAAGTGGCAGCTGCCACCAGCAGGAGCTGGCCCAGGAAAGGCCATGTGACCCCACCCACCTCCACCATCACCTGCTCCCAGCAAATGCTGTGCCTCTGGGTCCTTTACTGACATAAGCTTACCTTTCCCTCCAGGCTGCTCCAAGGGTTAAAGGAAACAATGTGGGAGGCTTGGAGGTGACTCTCCCATGCCATTGCTTCTTACTCACAGTGAGTGGAGTCTAATCACCACCTCCTTCTGTCTTAATGCCACCTTTTGCCTCAGTTCTGCTAATCACGAGGTCAGATGCAATCTTAGCTCCTCTACAGTGACGTTTGTCTGTCTTGTAATTGGCAGAAAGCATGCAAGGGAATACAGTGGCAGCTGTTAGCTGGTCAATAGGCTGTGATACCCCAGGAAAGTGTCCACATCTTATTCACACTCTTGAGTAGAGTCTGTGGCAAAGACTATAGTACTGGCTGTGCTGTTGTTATGGTTTTGGATGCAGAACACCTTCATTCATTCTGAACATACCCGTTCCATCTTGCCACGGCACTGGCAGTTCTGTAAGATCTTGATCAAAACTTGGCTCAATGGTGAAGCTATCTACCTTTGTCATGTCTATAATTTTCTGCCCACTGTAACCCATGGTACACCAACCTGACCCTGCTATCTGTAATATCTGGCTGATACTACACAGGAGGTAATTATAAAGGGAGTGAGATTTCTTTGGTTCCCAGACACGAGCTATGTGCTGTGGGCTTCATCTCTGTCTGAGGTGGTGTCTGGAAGAGGAGGCCTCCTATCTTGCTTTATCCACAACTGCATGTTACACTTCGGATGAAATCCAAAGTTTATGAGGTCTTAGATGGATGGTAAGAAGAGAGGCAGCAGTGGTACTTTTTCCTTCACTGTGAGGATGGTCCCCCATCATCTCAGATAACTTGACCACTCCTCACATCCCAGCCATGAGCTTCTCTCACTCTGAGGTCATTCCAAGGAGACTGCTATTCTGTCTACTCCTCCCGATAGGGGCAGTTGTGGTGTAAACTTCAACAGTGCATATCTGAAAAGCAACCAGCTTGTTCTCCACTGTTTCCCAGGAAAGGAGCCCCATGTCCTTAGCAAAAGGGATTCTAACCCACCACGCAGATTAAAAAGCATTTCAGAGTTGCTAGGAGAATACAGGCTAGGGTGGGGGTCTCCCGGCTCACTGTGGATACAGGTTCTTACTGGATGGCTGTTAAGCCCATGCTGGGCCCTGAGGCTGCTTTGTTCTGACTTCCTCGGTTGCCAGATAAGTCTGGGGGCCCAAGCTGCTGGACAGGTCTGCATGTGGTGTGTGGATGACTTAATGACTGGCTTCAGGTCAGAAAGGAATGATGAGGTGGCAGTTAGTGGGTCACAGGGTGTTGACTTTCAGATTACAGATCCACTTAACCTACTTCTAAGCATCAAGGAAACCTGGCACTGGTCCCGTTTTGGTTCAAGTGTGGAGGAATCCTTTCAGGAGTGTCACCTTTTGGGTTTATGAGTAAGGGGAGGGGCTCAGGGGAACAGGACTGGTAAAATGGCAGCTACCCGAGTAGCCTGAGGACTCTCCCCCTCGGATACTATCACTCATGTCAAACTGGGAGCTTGGTTTTACTACAGAAAAGAATTTCAGAGGCCTGAGTGAAGCAGACCTGGACTCATGAGACAGTAATGAGACAGGCCATCCTGTGGAGCATGGAGGGGCCCCTGTGAGAATCTGGTCTATAGCGTTCTGTGGTATCTATAGGATTTGTGGCTTAAAGTGCTCAGAGGATGCATAATTTACAATCAGGTTCAAAGACTGTGCAAAGTTTAAATATTAAATAAAAATATATGAGCTGGCTTACTACTTCTCTCAGATAATTTTCTTTTATAAATAAACCGTGAGGCACATTGTTCACGTTGGGGTAGAGAGGCTATTGATTCTGATAAATACAAGGTTTGTGTATCTGTCCAGCCTCAATCAACATGATTTGCTGGCTTATCGTAACTCTGAGGTCTCTGCAGCCAGTCATGATCTTGTCAGCTGTGTGGAAGTTCTGACTCGATCAGAAATGTAAGCCACATTTCAGATTCTGGGGTGAGGTGCCTCTGTCCCTCTTCTATGTCTCTTTAATTTTATGGTGTACTGGCCTGTCTTAATTTTTTTTTTCCATCAGCAATGCAGAAGTTTAAAAAAACACTCATCAGTCAACATTGCTGACTTCCTGGCATATTCACAATTGCAGTTACCCCTGGGGTTTCGAGTGAAGCTTTGAGGTACCTTGTAATCTAAGGTTGTTAGGGGCATACAAATTTCCCCCATTTTCATCATTTTCCAAGATTTTAACTATTTGCTGTTGTTTGCATAGTTTAACCCAAAGTACAGGGACTGTCAGAGAACAATGAAACAGAGCTCTGACCACAGGTCATGCCAAGGTGAACGGAACCCCAGGGACATCAGGCCAACAGATGCTACAGCCTCTGGAGCAAATAAATGCTACTTTGGAATGAAGCGGAAAGGTGACTTCCAGACAGGATGTGGACTGCAAACCACCTGTTGACATCAACCCTATTCTCTAAAATCAGTGCAAAACCACAGGTCTCCCTGCACTGGCTAGTTCGTGGTTCCATGTGTAGAGCACAGTGGGAGTAGCCACAGATTAAGTCATCGCAGGCTGGCGAGAGGTAAATGCAGAGATGGGGGAGAGCACGTCTTTCAGTATGTTTCAGCCAGGACTTATGGAACACTAGCAGAGAGACTCGGGAATTCATCTTCAATGACAGTAAACGAGCCAAACCAGCCACTCCTAACAGAATCGGGAAACAACAGAGGAACACGCTGGAGAATGGACACAGCAAGGCGTTCCAGGGAAGGGCCAACACTTGAAACAGAGGAGGGCATTCTGCACACACTTTTTATCCACAACTCAGTGAACTGAGGAGGAGCCCCAAACTCTAATAAACCAGCAACTCTTCTGACTTCAGGAGACAACGGACTAAGTAAAGGCAGCTCACGGTTAAATGAAGTGGGTCATAGAGGGAACATGAGGGAAGTCTGAGGTCTCAATAGAACTCCTGCCTATCTCTGTGGGGGAATGGGCTAAGGATGAACATGCTAAAAACTTTGTTTTTGAGTTTAGCCAAATGAACTGTCTGCTTGAACTGTCTGTCTGAAGTTGCATGGCCTGGGGAATGTGCCTGCTAAAATGCAGGTTCCCAGGCCTTGCCCACCGGCTTCAGAATGGCACTCTCTTGGGAGCAGCACCCTGGCTCTGCATCTGCAGCAGACAGTTGTGAGGACTCTGAGGTGCCTGCGTCCCACTTTGTTGCTCTCAGTAGGCATAGTCTCCACCAATGCCATGCGTGGACTTCTACTAGGGAAGCTCATGCGTGAGAATGAGACTCTGGTATCAGCTGCCACCGAAACACTGTGATATGGAAGAGCCACACAGCGGGCAGACAGCTGTCCCCAGCTATCCCCTGTAGTCAATCAGAATGCAGCCCTTTCCTGTTGCCCTGGCTTCTCTCCCTCAGCACCTTCACTCTCCACATGCCCTAGCCTCACCTGTGCTGTCAAGCCAGGCAGCAGGACAGTGTTGAGCTGGTTAGTACCTGAGAGGGAAATAACTTTAGTCACTGGCGTCTGGCATCCTAGATGCAACCCCCAGTTGTTTCTGTTGCTGTAACATCTGACTGAAAACTGGCAAAGAGTTTCACCATGAGCACTGTAATGCTGCAGCAGTGGCAGGAGGGCTCTATAACCCCACTTCCTCCCTCTATGGAAGGAACAGGCGGCTCGGCTGGCCTGTCACACCCAGGAACAGATAATGTGACAAAGAATGTTCTGCCGTCTCATCTTGCCAGCCAAGGGACTCTTCCTGCAAAAATGAATACAATATATTGAAAGAAAAAAAGGTAGGCCTGATTTATTCTACATCTTCAATTAATAGGCACTTCACGGAAGCATTTTAACTTCTGAGTGATTACACAAGTCTTTAAAGATTAAGAACAGTCAATGATAAAACTTCTTATCTAAATCACTTAGAAAAAAACTGATAAGAAAATTCTTAAATTAACTTAGCTCCCAGATTTAAAATTTAAGTGACCATAAAGCCAGGCCATTGCATGAAACTGAGCATGTAATTAGCTTACATGAGATGAAGAAAGGAACGTGGCTTTTATATTCTGAGACACGCTCTCATGCAGTCCTGGCTGATCTCAGGCTTACTCCACAGCTAAGGATGATCTTGAAATTCTGATCCTTCTTGCTCCACCTCCTGAGTGCTGGGATTTTTGACATCTCCCAACATGTCTGGTTTAATTCGGTGCTGTAAATAAGCACATTCTAGGCAAGCATTCCACCTAAAGTGAGCTACATTCCCAGCTCAAGAAATAAATTATAAAATAGAGAAATGTGAATAATAGTCCCAGGGACCATTTCAACAGGTTTAAGTCAAGAAAGAAGGCCAGGTGTGCTAGTACACGCTTACAACCCCAACATCTGGGAGGCAGAGGCAGGTGTGCTAGTACACATTTACAACCCCAACATCTGGGAGGTAGAGGTAAGTGTGCTAGTACACGCTTACAATCCCAACATCTGTGAGGTAGAGGTAAGTGTGCTAGTACACGCTTACAATCCCAACACCTGGGAGGTAGAGGCAGGTGTGCTAGTACACATTTACAACCCCAACATCTGGAAGGTAGAGGTAAGTGTGCTAGTACACGTTTACAACCCCAACATCTGGGACGTAGAGGCAGAGGGATCATGAGTTTGAGTTTAGCCTGGGTGACATAAACAGATCCTGTTTTAAAACAGAAAGTTTCTGCGCTTCCAGGTTAGACTTTATGGCTTAAGTTCTAATAAGAGGCACACAGTCTTCTACACAGAGTCTGACCCTCGGCCTCAGGGTGGATCTACATGACCACATGGAAGTCAGTGCAGCTCGTAAGACCCTACAGTTGCTTTCTTACCTACCTTATAGTAACCAAGGTTTCTTTCCTGTATTTTATGTGACTTTCATTATGACACAATGAATATACAAGGCCCCGGCACTTATATGTATAAACAGAAGCGTCCCTCCTTATATGTATAAACAGAAGCGTCCCTCTTTGAAGCTAACCACTGTTAACAAACTAGTTTTTCTTCCAAAAACTATCTATACATATCTATAAGCATATGTGTGTTAAGCGTAACTTTAAAAAAAAAACCCAGGCACACACTATTCTGTATGCATTCACATATTTCTGTGTGCCTGCATACATATTCATGGAATATTCTGCATTTTTCTGGTTTTCAAAATTTGATGTTTTTGAAAAATCAAAACATTACAGATCTACCTCATTTGTAAGACTGTACAATAGTCCAGTGTATGGCTGTTATTGATACAGATGTCATCTCGGTCACCAGCTGGTGGCTGTTTTGCAAGGTCATGCAAGCATTCGGACATGGGACCTAGGCTGGCAGATGAAGGGCCAGGAGTGAGGGATGAGAGTCCATCCGGATTCCTGCCTGAGCATTCTGCTTCCTGGTTGTCTAGTGATGAGACATGAACAAGTAGCCTGCTGCTCCTGCCACCTGCCACCTGAATGTCACCATGCCTGCCTGCTACAAAGCTGAGGATGTAATTCCTTCTTCCAGCTGCTTCTGTCCCATATTTTGTCCCAGCAACAGGGAAATTAATACAATGATTATGTTGTAGCTGAACCACTAAGTCTGGTTCCAGACTTAATTTCAGTGCTTAGCAGATTTCACTCCTCGGACTGAGTTGTTGATGCATCCAGATATCACTCCTGTACATAGGGCAATGCAGCTGGCTTTACTCTTCATACGACCATCACACTTGTACCACTTCACCTGTTTCCCCATCAGTGAGACGCCTCCTTTATCAACTCTCTGGACTTGCTTGTAGCTGTTACTGAGTCTGTCTCCCCTCCTCACCACTACTCTCTAGGCCTCTTATTTTCCATACTTGGTACAAGTGTGCTGGGACCTGGCATGGCTGCTTAACCAAAGACACGTATGAATAGAGAGTTCTGACACTGTGAGATGAACCCTAATGTGAAGATACCGGAAGCTTTTCAAGGACCTGCGTGACCATGAGTGAAGCTGTGCACAACTGTCACAAAGCTTGCATGGTACAGAGCGGCCATGCTCGGAACCACAGTGCTCATGGGACTGTCCCAGCCATTCTAACAGTTACGGGTCCTTGCCAAAGACTCAAGAAAACTCGCAACTCACCCACTGGTGCTAGCACTGTCGAGTTTATTCTGTAAAATAACTTAGCAAAGACCAAAGATAGTTAAGAGATCGTTTACAAGAAAGATATTTAGCAACCACTGTTCTCAAGAATTTGCAGATTATAAACTTCACTACTTCAACCTTAACAAAAATCATCACATACACCAAGGGAATTTTAATGTTTAAGAAGCTTCACAATGTGTTTCCAATAAAGCAAAGCAACTCAGTAGGGAAGCCAGCTTCTTTGGGTGGACCAGTTTCCTGTGCAGAAACTTTTTCTTCGGTGAACAAAAGACTGAGGCTGGTGAATGCCAAATAAGAGTCCTGCACAAATGTTCTGCCACTCTCAAGTGTGGATCTGGTCACCCACAAACACTAACTATAAAGGGGGGAAAAGGCTATTTTTATTCTCAAGGTGGTGAAAACAAGCACTTCTGGCCTCACGGTGGCTTCTTGCACTAACCCAATGCGTTAGAATCAGATAAAGGGTCACTGGGAGGCTGCTTTGTCCTGCTTCAATATGATTTACACGTTCTCCATAGTAAGGAGATAATCTTGCTGGCAGTTAAATGTGATATAATTTTATATTTTCAAAAAAAATTTCCTGACTAGTCACTAAAAATGTAATAGCTCAAGTCATCAAGTTGTGATGTGTGAGGTCGAGTTCTTATTTGTGTAATCTGCTTTTCTCCTGGGCAAACAATGTTGGTGACAATGCCCTTTGTTCTCTGTTCTCTAGACAGAAGGCTTTCTCAGCATCTAGCTACTCCATGGAGCTTTTTCATAGTTTCAAATTGTCTCTCACTTTAACACTGTCAGAAAGGTATAAATCCAATGGTGGTTTCTGCCAAACAGTTCAAACAACATTATAGACTTTTTCAGAATTTTACTTCAAGTATATAAGTGATTAGATTAACATAATATTTAATAAAAAATAAAACACAAGTTCTATCTCATTTCTGGTGCCGTAAGACATAACAGCACCACATAGTTTTAAATGTTAGTGGTAAAATGAAATCCAGTTTAAGCACCATATAAGTTGGCAGTTTGTGAAAACACAGTGTGACTTAGTTTCCCAAGAGGCAACAGTCTTAACATCCCTGTAAGTGAGGAGACCTGTCCATTCACTAGATGCTGGTTCTTGGGACTACTGGAAAGGAAGAGGGACAGGTTTCAGGTTCAAGCTACTTAGCACTTGAATTGCTGAGTCTATGCATTTATTCTCATAGAACCCTATAGACTACACACAGAAGGTTCCCAGGAACTGTGCTGCTGTAAGCAGTATGTTCCCATGGAACACATTTAAAATGCTGAAACACGGCTTTGCAGCCTTGATCATAAAACAGGAAAACAAGGAAAGTTAACGCTAGTGATTGACTCCCATCTTTTACATCAAAACCTAATCCTTTCAATCCATTTCAAAATGAAATATTCTAAACTCCATCTCAAAAATGAAGTATTCTAAATTGAAATCTTTTTACATGAAAATACTTGGGTTAACTATGTTAGTTGTTAGAGATGGTAAATACATGCAAAAATAATAATAATAATAGTAAAGTGCAGCTTCACAACATCTAACACAACAGGCCCAGAAGTCGCTAGTTAAACTGGCATCCAGACTGCAATATGACACACACCTAACAAGCAGTTAGGTGAAACTGAGAACAGTCTAGGCTGAAAAATCACAATTTTTCAGTACATCAGAAGGACAACCTTTATTTAAGGCTATTATTAAATTGGGCGACTCTCTTGTATTTTAATTTTGTGTAGGAGAAAGGAAAGCCATTCTTCTAGAAGGCACTAATTGGTTTAAATGTGGAAAACTGTAGAGTCCAGTCCAGGAAACTGCCTGGTTCTTGGGTTGTACTTCTTTCTCTTCCTGTGGTTGTGGGTATTGTTCAAGAACGGCATCAGTCACCAGTGCTGCATGGTTCCGTGTGCTCAGTCTACTGTGTGGCAGATCTCCTTGACTTTCTGGTTGAACTCTTCTGGCTGATCTGCATACACATAATGCCCCGCCCCGAGGATAGCCTGGGAAAGGAAGAGCCGCCATGGCAGGTGAGAAAGCAGTTCTGAAACACAGCGACCCTCAGAAGCAAAGAGCCACTCTTAAAAGAACAGTCGCGACTCATCTGAAAATGACTTAGGATTTCTATCAGAAGGCTCTGGGATAAACAGGAAGATCTCCTGAATCTTAGTCAATTCCACCATGCAAGAGCCAGCAGAAATAACACTCTAAACTAAAGGACTAACGCAGGACCCAGTAAAAACCACAACTGTGTGTACTGCACTGGGAAGTGGGTGTGCGCCTATCTGATTCCAAACCAGTCTCTCAGTGTCTCCAGAGAGACTGGGAAGACCTCAGAAAGGTGACTCACTACTGGGACACCAAAGTGTGTATGGCACAAACTTCACCCAAAGCCCTGTGGCGTCAGGTCTCTGAATGGGGTTGTGAGTGGAGCCCAGACTGGAAACCTCCAGGGAGTAATCAAACACACCTCCCTGAATGGAAACCCAAGCCAGCTCCATACTCACTATTGTCTTCACGTAGGACTTCGGTCGCAGTGACTGGATGCTGGTTCCAGAGTTGCCATCTATGCAGGATCGGGCGCCAAAGATCACTGAAACTGGAATGTCAGGATGCAAGCCACCTATCCGCTGAAGCATTGGCCGCTTGGCCCACCCATAAGGAATCGTCATGTTTTTGAAAGCTGTCTCACCACTGCAGAGAGGAGAGAACCACACCGAGTGATCTAGGGATGAGTTTGCACTACAGTCTCACCTGTTTGGCTTTCCCAGGATTAAAAAAAAAAATCTGTTTAAACTTTTAAACTATTTACTAGATAATGTATGAGAGGATCCACACATTACTGCTGTTAGGTAAACAGGGCTTTAGTATAATGTAACTAAATCAAAGTTTTCTTCTAATTTGAAATAAGAAACTAAAGTTGAAATAATGGATGCTCTGCAGAAGCTCCAGAAGCTGCTGAACAGTTGATGTACACAGGTCTAAGTGACCAGCCAGCCACTCACAGAACAGTTGATGAACACAGGTCTAAGTGACCAGCCAGCCACTCACAGAACTGCAGTCTCTTAGGCCCCAGTCTACAGCCCCTCTACTCCTGGCAGTGAACCTACCCTGTGTTGACTGCTGCTGCTGCAGCTCCACCCACCAATGAACACAGGCGAAGCTGTGTGTGCGTTCTGGCCTTGCCCTAGGTCTGCCTCCAGTGAAGCAGTGTTGCAGTGCACTACGGCACCATCCCTGGCCTGGCTAAACTAGGATTGTCTCAGTATTTGTCAGTGAGGCACAGCCTTAAACTGAGCTTAGGAGTCACCACGCTCACTGGCTTCAAACTCCCTATGAAGCAAAAATACCCCTGAATCCCACTCCCTTCCTCAGGTTCCTCCTGGGAACTTCAGGCCTTTGCCCTCGCAGGGGCCCACGTTTTCAGACTCTGCTTTCTACTCTTACCTTGCCCAAAGCTCGGTAAGTGGGGAGAGCAATAGCTTTTGGGGTAGTTGGGGGAAAGTAAACATGACCAAAATAGTTAGTCCAAAATTTTCAAAGACCTAATAAAAATGAGGAAAAAGATTCAGAACCATAAACCTTACCTTGGGGTTTGCACATTACAGTGGTAGATGTACTCTGTCACTGTGTCATCTTCAAACATAGAGGAGTACTTCCGCTTGAAATCAGGCCTCAAACGCTGCACTAGACTTAACCCTATTGACAGAAATAGAAACACATATCTTCTAAGTTATAATTTACTCACAGAATAAAAAATAGTGCTTGTTTACACAGTAAGTGCTATGTACATACATCTATCCATGTCTTAAATATCTATCTTAGGTTGGAAAAAGTATATATCCTGGACATTGCTTTTAAGTTCCCTGAGAATAGATGAAAGGATTGAAGGGTATGCTATACTGGCTTACAGGTGTGCTTTACAAGCTCAAAATATGTTCATTTCCTAGAACTTGTTATTGTAGAATAAATTTTTAAGTGAGGTGACTGAATAGAGCAGCTTAAACATAATATCATCTTACTAGGTTGCATTCTTTTCCCTTCCATAATAACAGTATATATGGGATATATAATTTTTTTCTAAGATAAACTCAGAACTTCTGTTTGGGAAACTCAAACTGATGGGAACAAGGCCTCAGGGAAACAGGAAGAAGAGCAGAGACCTCGTGTTGGCACAAGGGTTTGTTCTAGGAGGCCTCGTGTTGGCACAAGGGTTTGTTCTAGGACTCCAGACTATTAAAGGGATCACAGACATAGGCCAGGATGGTGGCACACACCTTTAATCCTACCACTCAGAAGACAAAGACAGGTGGATCTCTGTGAATTTGAGAAGGTTGGCCTGATCTACATTTTGGGTTCCAGGCCAATTGGGGCTACACAGTGAGACCCTGTGTCAAGTTGAGAATTGTCATCATCAGAGGTTTAGAAACAGAACCAACATCACCAAGAAAGCTACTAGACATGCTAGAGCCACCTCTACCCCAGACTTCGCATTATGGAACTAGTAAGGGGCCCCTTGGTTTAAGCCATTTATCAGATATTCAGTTATACATTGCTAAAAACACTCACAACTCATACAAGTTGTATGGAGACAAAGTGGGAGCTCAGACCATCATCCTCTGAGGCCATAAGGGAAGGAAATGGCTGTGGCTATGGGTAAGACACTGGAGTTGAGAGTCTAAACACTAACACTCAAAATAAGTAAATACTCAGAGTAAATAAATCATCCAGAGTCCCAAAATGTTCATGCAAAGGATGGTTTTACTTTCCATCAAACAGACATAGAGGAGGAAAGAGGAAATCTGAGTGTGGGAACACGGGTCAGTGCCACAGTGCATCACGTAGGCTTTAGGATCTTTTGCTTAACTCTCATTAGGAACCACACACCCTCAAGTGATCACCACAGAGGCCACTGTGCTTTGTTTTTGCCCGAGTCAGACACTGCATTTGCTTGCGTTTTAGGGTACCCAGACGGATCTACCTTAGCCCCAGCATTTCCCTCTGCCTCTATTGATAATTATTTGTAACATTTTACAATGTAAAAGCTCCCTCTCAAGGACAGTGACTGGCTCCGCCTTGTTATTCAGCTTGACACGTAGTAAGGGAGTAGGAGGACAAGTAAGAGCTCTGATTTGTTAGGACTCTGGCTAACAATGGTGAGCAGGAAACACAGATGATCCCTAGTTTATGCTGCTTCAACTTAGGACAGCAGAAAAGCAACAGGTGTTCAGTTAAAATTGTATTTTGAATCTTGATGGTTTCTTGAGCTGACACGTGTGGAACCAGACTCTTTTGTGCTAATAGGAAGTAAGAGTGATCCACTTAAGCAGCCATGCACAAAGGTTCTACAGTATATTGTGCTGTTGCTCGGCAATGTTAGGGAGGTACTTTGAGCTGACAATGGTTTTGGTGGGGGATGCAGGCCTGTCCAAAGCTAAGTGGAGAAAGCACTCACTCCTCTAGTATCTATAAACAATGTTTCCCCCCCCCAGGATATGAACACTCACCGAAAGGTCCTGCAATCCTGAGGCCAGCCAAGGGGTTAAAGGGAGTCAATGCTGCCCCTAGGGCCCTGATCCAAACTGGAATTGGTCTCTCTTGATCAGCAAGATCTGGTCGCTCAGGAAAACCCCATGGCTCTACTAAAATGAGGTGACTAACCCTGTTAAGGAAAAAACAGATTTAAGTTCACTTGGCAAATTCACTCTTTATCTGCAAAGGGCTAACAGTAAACAAACTCAAGCTGAAACTGAGCCCCTTAAGGGAAGACTAATTGTCAATTAGGCAAAATCATGCTTTTGTTGTGTCAACTCTTAAGACTGGAAGGATTTGAGGGGTTTCTGGTAAAAAGAAGGCTTTGCTTATATGTAAATTTTGGTAGCAAAAGAGACACCAATGTATAATATGTGTTTCCTGAAAAGAGAAAGGAGAAGGGGAAGGGGCATTCCGCAGGTGACACCCACCACCGACCACTCACAAGAATGCAGTGCTCTATACATCTCAACGCTGACAGCAAAGATAAACTCAGGAAATGGCCTCAAATACCACAGCAGTTAATTTCCTATGAAGATTCTAAAATTTTAAGGCAAGTTAGGATTTCCCCACAACCATGACAGTAATATAACCTGGGCTAAGAAAATACTTGAGTTTAGGAGCCTAGAGTTGGTAAAAAGGAATATGTCTCTCCCCTCCACCCATGACACTCCATGATACACAAAAGCCAGACACCGGTGACCCCATGATACACTAGCCATACACTCCTTTCCATGTATCCATGATGCCATGATACACTAGCCATACACTCCTTTCCATACACCCTGACACAAGGAAGTTTCAACTGTATGCAATACAGTTGCCTGACGCCAGGCTAACCCCTGAGTGAGATGACAATTTTTCTGATGGCCTCCCCAGTCATAACCAGAGCAGTAGCAAACCGACTGAAAACTACCTGCACAGTTTATTCCTTACGTAAAAACTGAAAACCATCCGCATAGTTTACCCCTTACATAAAAATGCTTTATTACTTTTGTCAGCACGTGTAAGGATGACTAACAATTCTTACTTGGCTTTTTTTTTTTTCAAACAGAAAGTTTTAAAACATAGTTCCAGAGAACAGAGCTCAGGAACGTGGAGAAAACTCAGTCTAACCTCTCGTCACAGATGGAAGGACGCTGAGACAGTAGACATACACCAGTGAGCTATGGTTGTTAATGCCAAGTAAGGCTGAGCCTCATTTCCCACTCTAGTATGCTCACAGAGGACAACAACCTACGGGTCAGCTTCATTCCGAGAGCACCACAGCCACGGAAGAGGACATTTTCGTTTGCCAATCAACACTGTCCTCTAACTGTAGCCCTGAAACCATTTGGGAGCTAGAACTATGGATCTGAGGGAGTTAAATGGCACAGGATAGATATACTTACTTAGTATGTTTTCAAATCTAAGGGTTTAAAAATACTTTAGTGTACAAGAAAAAGATCAGAAATACATTTTTTTCTTAAAACAAAATAGAAGACTCCTTTAAATTCAGGGAGTGGGGAAGACATGCCAGAGGTAGGAGTAGAATTAGTGGGATGGTCACCTTACTGAAGACAGTACTCATGGAAGGAAGCAGCTAGCAATATTCATTACTGACATATATCCCAAACAAAGAAAATGAACTCTTTATCTAAAAACCCCACTGTGCTTGAGGTAAGTTGTTTTTATTTGCCTTGCTTAATTTTCAAAATATCATCCCTCTGGAAAACGTCAGCTTAATATATTGTGCAAAGTACTTTAAAAGTTCTAGGATGGAGAACCTCTTTTGTTGGTAGTGGTGGTGGTAGTTTTGAAAAGTAGTAAATTGACCCAGTGTTGTTTAAGCCTGTCTTTGGGACCCAGAGGGGTGAAGGTGGCAGATGCAGGTCTGGTATTGGTCCTAAGTAAAAATATCCAAATGTTTGAAAATACCATCTTAGTCTAGTGAGGAGTGCACTGGTCCCCCAGATGGCCCTGGATCACACTGCTGCTCATAAAGAAGTCATTACAGAGGATCAAGAGCCAATGTGATTTATTTTCAATAAAATGTATTATTTGGAACTGAAAAATACAACAAGCATGAGCATTGCCCACACACATACATAAATTCTTCAAAGATATATAGCAAAAAAGCTTGAAAATAAATTTTCAAAGCCTCCAACATCAGAAACACAGTTAGACTGCATCCACATAAGCTACATGTAAAAGACCTCACAAAATAGTTTCCTTGTTTTTCATTGTAAGCCTTTTGAATACAACAGACCATGTAAAGCACTTGGTGGCTACCAAGGTGAGGCATTCCCTAAGCACAGCTGTCATAGCATCATCTATTCCACAGAGGATACACAGAAGGGTTTTAGATTGTTATCTTATTTATTTTCTTTAGGAGATACTATTTACAGATTCGTAGTGCTCCCCCTGCCTTTCAGCCTCCTGAGCTAAGATAACAGATGCGAGCTAGTGTACTAGCCCGACCCTGACAGGACTGTCAGCTCACATGTAGGTAAGGAATGAGTCTGAGAAGACAGCACACCTGAGCCATCCTATCAGACATCTTTCTCAAGAACCAGAAAGCGATTAAACTACAGGAACAGTGAGTGCAGAGCAGAAATAAGAGGACATCCTGTCAGTCTTGAAACAGGCGTTCTCAATAGGAGTCACCAGAGTTTGCTTGAGTCTGCAGCAATGAACAGCTTACACCTTTAAATAAAGGCAAAGAAATAGGTCCCACCCTCACTGACAGACTGGGGTGAGACGGTCTAAATGAGCAGATGACTATACTCACTTGACTTTTATAAGACTCAGTCAGCTGCCAGCTGGAATGACATAACCAGAACAATCTATCCCAGAACTAAAATGCACCAGGAAATCTATAGGGCCTCCTTGAAGCAAGGAAGGAACAAGGAAGATGAGCAGGAAGAAAACTCCAGTCTATACAAAGGGGCATTCTCAGACTGGAGGCAGCTCTGGGTATTTCCTGTTAGTGCCACACCACTGGGGAGAAAGGGAGGGCCTGGAAACACCAAAGCACTTCCAGTTCCAGGTCAAGTACAAAAGCTGCTCTTAAGAGCATCCAGGAAGAGGCAAGCGAATTTCTGAGTTTGAGGCCAGCCTGGTCTACAGAGTGAGTTCCAGGACAGCCAGGGCTACACAGAGAAACCCTGTCTCGAAGAAAAAAAAAAAAAAAAAAAGCATCCAGGAGCTGCTCAGCCCAGGTCTGCATTGTCAGGAAGCAGTCAAGCAAGAGCAGTGGGAACTTACTTTAGATAATATTACCCCCAGTCTCTTACTAGTGGAGACAAGTAAGAACCCTCTCTGGCGTAACCTAGAACGGATTTCTTTGCTGCTCCTTTCACTTCTTTTCTAGACAGGATCTCTGTGCTCCCAAGTGACCTCCAATATCTGCCCTTTCCCTGCCTGTGTCCCCGAGTGCTAGGGCAGCAGGCTTATACCATAGTACGTAGCTCATGAGCCACCTTCTAAGTTTTTATCAAATGTTCTTTAGCATAGCGAATACCTACAATACAGATATTTCTTTGCAAAGGAAGGAAATATAAAAGAAAAATTCAGCTAAGAGGAAGGGGCAAGTATCTTGGCTACCAACATGGCTTGCTTTGCTCTCCATATGGGGGAGAAGCTCAAGGCTCTTCAAGCAGCATGCAGTTCTACTATTTGTTACTGTGAATATTAATCTACTAATGGAATTATAGGAGGCATCTCCACTCATCACACTGTAGTAAAACATTGAGAACTGAGGTTGCTGTGTGGGAAGGAACAAGGAGCTGTGGTTTCATTTGGAGTCATCTACTAACCAGTCTACAACTTCTCTCCCCATTGGCTGTTTCCTAAACAGCCCAGGTGCCTACCTAGCACAGGGCCTTGGTAATGTATGCCTCACTGCCTATAATAATCTCCAGCCAAACAAACAGATTTTGTTTTCTCTCAGAGTGATTCAAAGGTAGAGACATTTAACTGGGGTTTTTCACTCTTTTCAAACTGCACCTCAAAAATAAGGAATGAGACAGCCCATACAAGACTTAGATAGGAACAGGGGGGACTGAGTCACTCAGCCCCTCAGATGAAATGCTGTGTTCACTGCTACTCTCATGCTTTTTCTTACAATTTTTAAAAATTGTATTCTTTTACTTAAAATTTTTTTAAAAGACTGTATTTGTCATACCCAAACAGGCAAAGAAAAGACCTTTAATCCCAGCACTCAGAAGCCAAGGCAGGTGAATCTCTGTGATTTTGAGGCCAGTCTGGTCTAGAGTGAGTTCCAGGACAGTCAGAACTATATACAGACCCCATCTCAAAATAAAACCAAACCCAAATAAAATAACATTAAGCTAGAAAGGAAAAAAAAAAGTACAAAAGAGTTGAGTCTTGAGTTTTTGACTCTGTCGAGCACAATCCTCTGATAGCAGGAGGAGGTGCTGAGACACACTAGGCAGTCTATACATCCTCACATCCACTGTGACCACTGTTCAGTAGTTCTCGTTCCCACAGTGCTTCATCTCCAGCACTAGGCACAAATATAACAACATCTCTCAACAGCTCCATGGGACGGGGGCACTGCTCTTCTCTCCCACTGACGGTTCTTAAAGCTCTCACCAAGCTCTACCTCTTCAGAGCATTTCACTACTGCACAGGAAACATTCACTAACACTTCTAATCAGCAGCCAGCTCTAAGGGTTAATAGTTTACAGTGTAGAGCTTGATGCCCACAGCCTCATCCAGAGATGCCATAACATACAAAATAACAGTGGTTGCAAAAACCAAGGAAGTCAATCCTACAGACTAGCCTTAAAATGCCTACTAAGAAAAGGAAGTGTAGTGGGCTTTATTGGTTTTTTGTTTTGTTTTGTTTTGTTTTGTGAACAGGTCTGGTTGACAAGACTATCACTGTCAAACATATAAGGAACTTTGAATACACCAGAAAAACTCCAGTACAAAGGGTGAAACACACCAAATCTGTGGAGAAAAGAAGCTGTAGCTAGCCTTTGCTACTTTGATAGTTCTTTCTTCCACCCTTCGCTACCCTTTCAACCCCCTAACAGTAGGTAAGAGAGAAAAAAAGGACAGGGAGGAAAGGAACGAGATCCCTGGATAAAGTGAGGGGTCGGGATGGGGACAACATTACTGTTAGACTACTTACTGCTGACTCCTTGGGGCAAGTTTTATCTTTGAAGTCAGGATATCTAATTTCTTCTTGTTTCCTCCTTGCACAAAACCACTTAACAAACCACAACCAACAACTAATAACCAACCAACAACCCCACCTCTCAGGGGCCTGAGCATTTATCTACTCTCTGAAATGTCCCCAGAATTCCAATATCACACTCATAGAAACTATCTGCAGCTGGCAAAATCATGCCCCTGCTAGAACAAGAGTCAAATCACTGTGTCAGCTGCTGTAGACAATCTGAAGCAGCCCCATATCACACACAGGATTAAAATGAAAAACCACATTCTTAGTAATATTTCTATGTTTTTTTTAAAGAAACCAAAATTCTCACTATGAGGGCTGTGGCAGAGATAAAACACAGTATACTGTACCACGTGTCCAGTGCTGTACAGACCACATGCCTGCAGCTGTGCAACAGGGTGGCCTCATGGTGGGTTCAGACACTCTGAAAATGACCATCCCACGCCTCACCCACAATCCTCAATGTCCAAGATCTCTGTCATTCTAGATTTAGAACACAGTTCAATGGAAAAAATACATCAGCAACACAAAAACACTATTATTCTCTTCTGTAAGAAGAAGGCTCAAAACAAAGCGAACGTTTTCCTTTATTTGCTTTGGACTTAAATGTGACTCCTGATAAAACAGCAACATCACAGGAAACAGTACAAAAAAAATCATAAAGAGACTCTAAAGCAAAACACCCACTAATTCAAGGACTGAAAAGTAGTTCTTGCTGAGTACAATGGGGTAAGTCTAAAGTACCACTCAGGAAGAAAAGGGCAGGAAGTTCAAGCTTGAGTCAACATGGGTTACATAGAGTGCCAGAGGTCAGCCTAGTATACAATAAGATCCTGTCTCAAAAACAATTAGTTCTTTAAAGAGTCTGTAATGAAAAAGTTTAGGGAATAATACAGTCAAAAACCATAGAAGGTACACTATGAAGATAAAGTTCAGAGCATATATTTGTTCAGTCACAGAGATCTAGCCTGCTTCCCATTATAACTTAACTATAATTTAGTGAAAAGTCTAGAAAAGCCTGATGGATGAAGGTTTGACTGTAATAGTGAAAATATGCAATAACACCATGGGATTTTTGCTTAAAGTGGCTTAAAGTTATACATTAGGCCAAGTGAGATTTACATGCCCTTAATCCCAGCATGAGGGACACAGAGACAGGCAGATCTCTGCGAATTGAAGGCCATTAGGGTCTACATATTGAGTTCTAAGCCAGTCAGAGCTACACAATGAGACTGTCTCAAAAAACCTTATATATTAGACTTTGTATAAGTATAAATAACAAATATAACGTCCTTTGTCAAGCTTATCAACATACAGTACATGTAACAAGAAAATCTGATTTCATTGTTTTAGCTACAAAAGTGGTTACCAGTTGTGGCACTTGTCTATCTTGTGAGGCTCATTGGTAACCATCAAGGATGGGAACCACAGACTAACACTTGGGTGGTCCTCCCCTCTGCTGCTGACACTTACCTTGACGGGTACTTCAGTGAGTAAGCAGCAGCCAAGAACCCTCCCAGGTTGTGTCCGAGCAAGATCATTTTGTCCAACCTGAGGGCACATCTCCACTCTTCAATGGATTCCACAAACTGATTCTCCACTTCTTCCGCATCACTGTCAAACCTAGGTCTACTACTTCTTCCGAAGCCCAATAGGTCAAAGGCATAGACAGGCCTATCGGTGCTTAGATCTTCAAAATTCAGGGCCCAAAGTCCAAGACCTCCTCCAAAACCATGAAGGAGGACAAGTGGTGTCTTACTAGAAATGTTATGAGAGAACATCAGCGTCCATATTCTGTTTCCATTGGATATGCGCACAGGCTCTTTCTTGTAAGTGCAGGGGACACCTGGTGAAGACAGAGGGACTCTGCTCAGTTCCACTGCTTGAGTGCTCTCAGGGCAAAAACAGTGAGTAACTGGTGGTCCTGTTACTTTAGCAATTATATCAGCCCCTAAAGGAGTCTATGCCTGACTGAAGCAAGCAAATCTAAATGACCATGTTTTATAACTACGTGGGAAGACGTACCTTAGACAAGCCTCAAGTATCTGTGGTTACAGTCTTTGGAAGTCATGTGACTTCTTCCACTCTAGCATATTGAGGGTATTACATTCCTACAACTACAGAAGAACTTAGTGGACCCATTATTTCAGGTATCTAGCTTTGTAGACAATAACAAAAGAATATTATTTTGAATTTGCAGAACACTTGACAGATTACCATCTGAGACTGAGGTCAAACTTGAAAGGATCATGGAAAGTTATCAGGAACCTGGAGAAGGATTAATCGTATCTACGGTAAACACACAGCTGGAGAGTTAGGTCATTTTAAAGCTTAGTGGAAAAGACAGATCAGAGAGTATAACATGAATACCTCACCATGAGGCAACCTGAGTTCAAACAACTGGCCAGAAAATAAAAATAATACAGTTCTGTAGATCAAAACCCTTCTGTTCAAAATCCCATATAACTAAATACTTTAAACCCCACAAATTGACCAAAGATAAAACTAAAGTTGATTGTTGATTTATATTTAATTATCAACTAAATAGCTATTCTAGGAATGTCCTTAATTATCTGTGCATATTCATGTGCAACAGCAGAATAGAACTAACCTTAGGGCCTATGTACATAGTGATATTGTCCATCTATGTACACTGTGTACATAGAAAGGTAGCATTCATTTGGGTTTTAACAGATGCCCTGCCCTTACCTGGGAAGAAATTCCCTCACTTAGAAAAGGAAGTGATCTAGGATGTGCAAGAAGCCAAATCTCTTCAGCTTTTGAAACAGGCCTGAGAAATTCCCATAAAAATTATCTGTACCACCTAGTAGAGAACTCATCCCAGTGTTCAATCACTTATGTTCACGTCTGACATCAGAGCAAGGCCAATTCTCAGACATTAGTACATACGTTGGGCATCTGGCAATTTTAATAAACCTAAAAAAAAGTGTTTTTTTGTGGTTAGGCAAACCACAGTGAAAATTCCAACAGTTTTGTATATAGCAATATTATCCAGGTACATGGAATAGAAATTCATTTTTGAGTTAAAACCCACACAAAAGGACTAACCAATCATTCCTAATAATGGAACCAATTATGGTTACTTACTCTGGAATTGCCAAGTGTATGAAAGAGAAAGTAAAGAGGGCAGTAAACAGGTGCAAACAGACATCAGCATAAACATAGCAAATAATAACATATAGGAAGCCTTTGCTTTACCAATTCCTGTAGATTCTACCAGCAGAAGAAAACTGTACAATAAATACCAGAAGTTTGGATCAATTTCAGTGCTCATAAGAGAAAACAACGGGCTCCCATGCCAATATGAATGTGGATTTAAAGAACAGTACAGTCAAAAGGAATGCAAAGGAGCGTCCTACCCTCACTTCATAGTTAAGGAAGGGTAAGCTGGGCAAGGTAACTTGTCCAAGAGCTGGTAACACTTCACAGCAGTCTGGGCCAGACTGGTTCCAGTCTAGAATATGTCCATTAATAAGACTTTGGAACACTAAGAATCTGCTCTTAAGTATATAGTTTGGGCACATCGGGAGAGTCTTTGAGAGTAGTAAAGCTTTATTTGCCATTCTTCTAAAAATATTTTATTTTCTAATTATGTGGGTAAACATGAGCACACTCATGCACACATGTGAGTGCAGGTGCCCATGGAGGACAAAAGTATCAGATCCTCTGGAGCTGAAGTCCCAAGTGGTTGTGATTCATCCGGTATGAGTGCTGAGGCTGAACTCTGGTTCTCTGCAAAAGTACTATATGGTCTGAGCCATCATAACACACGGTCACAATACATGGTCTAAGCCACCACAATACATGTGTGAGCCATCACAGCACATGGTCTGAGCCACCACAATACATGGTCTGAGCCATCACAATATATGGTCTGAGCCATCACAGCACGTGGTGTAAGCCATCACAACATGGTGTGAGCCATCACAGCACATGGTGTGAGCCCTCACAACACATGATGTGAGCCATGTCAATACATGGTCTGAGTCATCCGACTTCCCTTCCTTGCCCTTCCACCCATTTACCCTTCTTCTCTCATTCCTGAGTGTTATAGTGGTGGTTTCCAAGTCACATGACAAGTGAGTACACAGAAACAAATGTACGAATACAGCTCATTACAGAGATCTGTGCTCCTGAAAACAATGTCACTCCTCTAATTATATTTTTTGGGAAATAGGCAATGTTTTTACAAATATATTATTTTAACATAGAATAGTTTATTACTATTATTTTCAAAACAACAAAAATTTTCAATTCAAATTTAATTCTACTAATAAATAACAATAATTATAGCCCATAAACAATACTCCTTGGGATCCTTACTACTTTAAGAATTTAACAGTAATCTCAGACCCAAAACACTGACAATCACTGCCCCACCCTCCCCCCATGCCACATGCTGAAAGAGAAGAGCAAGGAAGCTCTTTGCCAACTGCTATCAGCTGCTATCCTGCTGTGGTGACAGGATCTTATCTTCAGCTTCAGGACAAAGCACTGTGGTTGGTCTACTTTAGTAAATAGCTGAAGAAAACCTTACAAGAGGAAAACCTTACATTTTAACATTTTCTCTTCAGCTTCTTTAAGGTGTGATGTAGATGTGGGGCACCAGGTAGGAAGCCACCCTGTCAGCCATCCTGACCTAAAACACCAAAAACAAAATGCAAATAAGTAAGGTCATGCTCTCAGCTACTACATCCTGGAAAAGCCTCGGAGAATCCCCACCACCACCACCACCACCAGTGAGGGCAAGCTACAGGTGGCACAGGTCAATGGGACAGGCACTGGGTACCTACAGGTAGGAAACAAAGACTCCCTCATTCTCTAGGATAGTCAAATTCCAAATAATCACAGCAAGGCTAAAAATAAGAAAGGACTAAACGAGAAAGGAAGGGAGGGAGGGAAGGACACCACTCCCAAAATAAGGCCATCTCTTAACAGGTAGAAGGGCAAAAAGTTCAAGACTATGTATGAATAGGTTCGCCTCACCTGAACGGCAGGCTTAAAATGAGAAGAAAACTTCTATTAAAATTCTCATTAAAAAAAAAAGAAAAAGAAAAAAGTTTTAGACATCATGAAAAAGTGCAACGAGCTGCTGGCCTGTGCACAGCCTGCTTAGAGCAGCTGGTTAACTGACAGAACAGCCTTGGCACTGATAAACAGCACCTGAGAAGAATGACACAGCCTGTCTCAACAAGGGGAGCAGGTCTGAGACAACAGAGGATGTGGAGAGGCCGTGACTGACACTTGCTAGGAGTCAACACAAGGTGGGTGAACTTTCAGCTTTAGGCCAACCTGCAGGCCAAAACCTTACTGCAGTAACTGATGCAGGCCAAAACCTTACTGCAGTAACTGATGCA